>NW_011948431.1:4221043-4235816 GCF_000503995.2 Ceratosolen solmsi marchali | reverse complement strand
GTGTGTGTGTGTGTGTGTGTGTGTGCGCGCGCGCGTGCGTGTGTGCGAGCAAGAGTGAGAGTGCGATGTGCGAGGCGGTTGGATAGGGAGAGGGGTGTGTGCGTGCGAATGAGAATGCGGTGTAGGGTGAGGAGGACGAGAGGACGGTGAGAGACGAGTAAGGGAGGGAAGGGAAGACGAGAGCGCGCGCGCGCGCGCGTCCACCGCGCAAAATTCGCTCGCGTGCTACTAATTGGGCAAAAGGTGTGCGAGGCGCGCACAAGCCCCGCGTAATTATAAAGGCGCCCGGGTGTGAACTCTCAAAGGCGGGAATTCCAAAATTTCCCCCTCGACCGCTTGTCTATTTTTCGTCTCTTGCTGTCTGATTTTATGCGCCATGCATCACAAGAGCGAGGAAAAATCTTTTTTACGAGGGCAATACTATTTTTATGAGAAATCTGACGCGCACGGGACTTTCTTTTCTAAATGTAACTTACTCGCTTTTATTGTCAACAAGGTGGTGAACTTCGATATTGGGTCGGCCTTATTGTCTGTCCCCTTTCCTTCTTTCTTCATTTTAAATACGAGTAGACGTGATGCAAGACAGCGATATCTCGGATGCTCTCGTAACAAAAACTTGGACGAGTGATTTTAATCGTTGGGCAAAGTTTGATCGAAACAACAATATTTTATTTCGTTTAATTAAATTTTGCCCGTCTCTCTCTCTCTCTCTCTCTCTCTCTCTCTCTATCTGTATGCACGCATACGAAGACGCGTATATTTTCGATGGCATTATTTTGAATTATTGACAAAACAAAGAGCAAAGTTTTCGATGTAGTTGATATTTGTGAAATGAAATGAACAAAAAGAAAAGAAAAAGAAAAAGGAAAGAAAAAAGTCTAGTCTAAACAATGTAATTATTTACAACGCACTGAAAATAGTAGGTGCATCAAAATAAAAAGTTTTTCAGCGAATTTGTCGGGAAGCCATAGCTTTCAATAATAATAACTTTGATTTTCTCACATTGCGCTTGAGTACTGGCACTTTTACAATTTTATTTACCTGATTTTATTTATTTATTCCCTGCTTTCTAAACATTTATTCTTCTTGCAATTATTTATTTGCGAAATAACATCTTCCAACGATTAAATGCCATAAGTTTTTTCTTTATAAAATTGTTAACTTTGGAGTATCGAATTGAATATATATATATATAAATATGACTACGTGTACCTTTTGAATTTTTCCACACCTTCAGCTGCGAATTAATTATATTGAAATTTCTAATATACTCTGTACGGCTTGTATAGTAATTTTTATTCAACGTCAGGAAAAAATTAATATCATTTTAATGCTTGTGTAATTACGATTTGAATGGTGCATTAACGACAGTTGGGAATAATAAATAAAATTCTAATTCTTTTAGTATTTTCTTTTTATTTTAGAAATGTTTGAAATATATTGTTAAAAATTTTGAAATAAAAACTATAAAATTGGCAGTTGATAGTTTTACTTAATTTTAATTGATATATATATATATACATATATATATATATTCACATTAAATTCTTATATAAAATTTTTACAGCACGCATCCACGCATACGCACGCACGCACTCCACGCAACCAACACATGAAAATATAATTAGAATCACCGATGTAAATATTTTACAATGTAATTTTAAGGCATAAATATTTTATATAGCGGAAAGAAAATATTGTTGATTGAAATAATCACTCACCATTTGAAGCATAATATTGTCTTTTCGTAACAATGAATTCTTTATAAATATTCCTTTCATAACAATATATAGGTATATTACAAATAAACATATACCTATATGTTTTCAAAATTGTACAATTCGAGCTCTCAAAGAATATTTAAGAACACCGCATGCGGCTACACGTTAAGACGAGAACAATCGCACACATATGATTAGTTTAACTCAAAAAATTCAAATCATATTTTGATTTCTGTGAATTGTGAGATAAGTGTTATAATAAGAAAATTAATCAAAGTAATTGAAAATGACATTGCTTACTTATTAATTATATCGTAAAGAAATGTTGCTTTGATTGAGAAAAATGTGCGGTGTGTCTCGGAAAGAACAACGGATAATGAAATTTGAATTTTCTCTAACGCACAAATTTTTTTTTTTTTTTTTTTTTTTTTTTTTTTTTTTTTTTTTTTTTTTTTTTATACTTTAATGCTTATTATATGTTGCTGATGTTGTAGATGTTCATAAAAGTAGGCTTGATATTGTGTTGATAAGAAATTGTAGGAAACTTATTGCTTTATCGAGATAATAGACACACAAGGAAAAAACCTTCCTTTATCTAAATATCAAGTTTTATGGTAAAAATTAGAAATACATAGGCATTAATTTGGCGAAAGCTGTATAATTTATCTTATTTTGTAGGGAAAAGTATTTTATATTATGACCCAGATAGTAAGGATGTCATTAAAGCAGGTTTCGTCATAGTTGTATAAGAATTAATTTAATACGCTCCCACATTATAGAGAATTGCTTACTACACCCACCAAACGGCGATCTCTAATACTAAATAAATACATTGCATTATTATATTTAAATTACAAGGGAGAGCCTTTTCTTATGAAATTTCGCTTGGAAAACTCATGGTTAATGCCATAATGGTGAACAGCTAGCTGGATTCGGCATCCGATAACAAGATTTAGTTATTATTGGCGTTGCGGTTAATCTTGGCGAGATTTTGCGGTTAAATTTATCCATTATTAGGCGATAATACGATTAAGTACCGCACGACTAATGCGACTGTATTTCATGCTCGCTTAATCAGATTTTTCATGATTCATTATCTCCTCCACAATTCGATCTGTTACATCGTAAAATAATCGCCCAAATGTGCATTAACTCCTCAATTAAACGCGACACTTAAATAATCGAACAATTAAAACTCTATTAATTTTACCAAATTTCCACTGTGATCTCATAACTTCGTGACTGTTTTTTTTCTCTCAAATGATACGCAATTTTGTTTCGATGGCTATTTGGCCAAGATAAATGTGCTTCTATTTAAAAATTCGCGTCGAGTCGCCGATACAACTAACTTCTCTTACTTATAATAACAATCAACAGGCACTCGCAACTACAATTGTCACACAATGCTCGTGCAGCTGCTAAAAGTCCCATTTTAACAATTAAGTAACAAGTCACTTTTGCGTGCGAAGTCGAACCTGACCTTAAATCTTCCCAATACACTTCAATTCGGGAATATTGTTTAGAGACGGAACGACAAGGCAAATAAGACGTTCGAGGATAAACTCATCTAGTAATTCGCAATATAAACTTGCGATTCTAAAAACCACTAGATTAACACTCTAGTAAAAGGGTCTCTCCTCCTCCTCCTCCTCCTCCTCCTCCTCCTCCTCCTCGTCGTGGCAGCATGCGAGGCAAATCGACCATAGTCTACTCCAACGTGGGGGAAGGGCGGGAGGGGGAGGGTGAGAGAGGCCGAATCAGACAACCCTTTTCCTCTACAACGCGGCGAATCATTCTATTTCGCACTTCATTCTAAATCCAATGAGAGGTCCTATATCCTCCGTCATCCGTCACCCGTCACCCGCCACCCGTCACCCGTCCCCCGTCCACCGTCCCCCGTCCTCTGTCCCCAGGCCTTTTACTTTTTCCGGCACGTCGTCACACGCCAGGCATTAATCACGCTGGCTCGGGGGCCGCGGGAGCGGGATGCGACGGGGCCCCGAGAGAAACGAAGTGGAGACGGCGGCAGACAAGCTGGATTGATGCGCGCGGCCGCCTTCACCTTAGCCGCATCGCGAGCGGTCGCGGGAGCACGTAGGACGCTTTCATCGGGCGCGCAACGGGTACGTTTCCAGAATTAGAGAACCGGGTGACGAGGAGAGAGATGGAGGATGAGGAGGAGGAGAAGAATGAGAAGGAGAAGGAAAAGGAGGAGGAGGAGGATGAGGAGGAGGAGGAGGAGGAGGATGAGGATAAGGATGAGGATGAGGATGAGGATGAGGATGAGGATGAGGATGAGGATGAGGATGAGGATGAGGATGAGGATGAGGATGAGGATGAGGATGAGGATGAGGATGAGGATGAGGATGAGGATGAGGATGAGGATGAGGATGAGGATGAGGATGAGGATGAGGATGAGGATGAGGATGAGGATGAGGATGAGGATGAGGATGAGGATGAGGATGAGGATGAGGATGAGGATGAGGATGAGGATGAGGATGAGGATGAGGATGAGGATGAGGATGAGGATGAGGATGAGGATGAGGATGAGGATGAGGATGAGGATGAGGATGAGGATGAGGATGAGGATGAGGATGAGGATGAGGATGAGGATGAGGATGAGGATGAGGATGAGGATGAGGATGAGGATGAGGATGAGGATGAGGATGAGGATGAGGATGAGGATGAGGATGAGGATGAGGATGAGGATGAGGATGAGGATGAGGATGAGGATGAGGATGAGGATGAGGATGAGGATGAGGATGAGGATGAGGATGAGGATGAGGATGAGGATGAGGATGAGGATGAGGAGGAGGAGAAGGATAAGGATGAGGATGAGGATGAGGATGATGATGACGATGAGGAGGGGAGAGAGACAGAGAGACAGAGAGAGAGAGAGAGAGAGAGAGAGAGAGAGAGAGCGAGGGGAGGACGTGGAAACGGGGATGTGGGTGAATTGATGGGACGGCGCCGGGCCGATCGCATGGACTCCGCTCCCGAACTCGAGTGAAAAATAAGTCCCCGTGAGCGTTGCCGGCGCTCAGATGTTTTTAACGATTCCGGGATAATATAGATCGAGTGCTTTCTCGTACGAAGAGGAAACGGAAAATTTTACGTCCTCGTCCGCAGGGATAGACAAAATGAATCGACCGCGCTCCACTACTCATACTTACATCTTTTCTTTCTCTTGTTTTCCTTTTTCTTGTTTGTTCCGTTCGTCCAGGCATTTCCATAGCCCACGCGCCCTCACACACGCCCTTACGCTCTTTAGTCATTCATTATTCACGGCTGTTTTTTCGTTTCGCCAGCAGTTCCTTGCCACGCGCCCGAGTGGCATCACGACATGATATATACGTATTATTCCATTATTTTTAATCATTATTTTTAATATTAGAACGATAACGCAGTGGGTCTTTAGAGTTGGGAATGTAGGTAAATACAGTGCTTTTCAATTGTTATTTCTTGAACATTATTTCACGGGAACATTATTGTTACAGTTTTGTTACAGTACAAATTTTAAATAACAATCGGCTTTTCTATTTTATTTACTTTTTCTATTCTTTTTGCCCACGAAAAAGATGAAAACGTGATTGTCGAAGATGGAATAATATCTACGATTGAATGCGATAAAAAGTGATTCGACACTGATACCAACACTCTCTCCGATTCGACGAAGTTTGTAATGCAAATTTTGTTCAATACTTAAATCTTTCATCATTTTGCTAACAAAATTAATTATAATAATAATAACAATAATAATAATAATAACAACAACAATAATGAGCATCGTTAATATGTTTATTGTTTAGAAAAAAAAAGAGGGATAAAAACAATTCAAACGCCAAAGGTAAATTAAAGATAGTCGTTTATTAATGCATATGTAATGTCCTTATGTCCTTGAGAACATTACTTCCCGAAGATCAAAATTTTCCTTATATTTATGTATAGTGGTGTTTGAGGTCAAACTTTGTTCATTATTTATGCAATCTTTGCTAATCGTTTCTATCAGATAATTTGCGTTGACTCCTAAAATCATGAAAAATTTTAAATTTTCGAATCACATGGAAAGAACCGCGTGATCTTTTAAAAATAGAATAGATTGGGCCAACCATGCCTTTTTTATATTTGTGAATTAGCTTTAAATCACACTGATTTTTTTAATATTAAAATGTTTATTTAAGATTATTGAATAAATGTATGCCAATGAATTTATTATACGGTTGTTTTTTGTTTTTGTTTTTTTTTTTTTTTTAATTTCGATAGTAACAAATTTTAGTGATGTTTATTATCTTTATAAAAGTTGAAATTAAGATCAGTTAAAATCACGAAGATTTTTATAAATTAGATTTCGATATTATGGGAATATAAATAAATGGTTTGATGGCAAAACACAAATTTCTTATATTAATTATATATTAAATTTTACGATTAATCCATTAATAGGCTTATGTACATTTCTGCAAACATACAGAAACACACAAACCTATTAAGAAATATGCAAAGAAACCTGTACGAATGTACATACTCCAACGCACGTATCTACACACACACACACACACACACACACACATATATATATATATATATTTCTATCCCTTTAACAGATGTGCTCGTGCACAATCATCCACTAACCCACACATTCGCTCATCGTTCTTTACGAGCCCATTCACTAACTACCAATTACAGTACCATTTCCCTATACTCACGCACTCATGCATTCCCTCCCCTCTTGTACTCACACACGCACGCATAGGCGCACACAAGAGAGAGAGAGAGAGAGAGAGAGAGAGAGAGAGAGAGAGAGAGATAGGCATCTATTTGTTTATCCATAAAAATGAGACAAAAAATAGGAAGAAATCCACTTTCACATTTTTAATATAAGATTCGATCTCAATTTTATGAATTTTATAAAGAATAATCCAACGAAAACAAAATTTTACGAAAAAAAAGTTACGAAACTTTTGATTAAATTTAAATTGTATTAATTATTATTTTTAATATTAATTTTTGATTTTTTTTCATGAAATTGTTATTGATAAAGTGTATTTTTGTATCAAAAGTGTAATTTAAAATTTTTGAAACAGCTATTAAACATAATGAAAATAAAGAAAAACTTTAATTAACATTTTAAGCGTTATTTCGTGAAAATTTAAATGGAATCTTATATCGAGTATTTCAGATGAGTTACCATAACTAAATACATTACGCATTTTATATTTGTAATATAATTTTATGCGTATTATTGACAAATAATTATAAAGAACAATTTCACCTTTTTTTTATATATCGTAAGTGTCAATGTCTACCTTAATAAGCATTTATTATTAGCTCTTATGTTACATTTTATTCGTTTGCTTATAAAGTAGTAAATTCTTTAAATCCTGTAAGTACAGTAATTATTCGCAATAACGCGACAAATTTTCCATAATCAGATAGGTGAATTTAAAAACACGATAAATCGATCAATTTTACATAGCGCGTGGGATATGTAAGAACAAAAAACAAAACAAAACAAAACAAAACAACAACAACAATAACCACAAAAATTACGCACAGATGATCCTCGAAACACATTGAATACACACGGAAAGTGGTTCATGCGCGCTTTTTTAACGCGATAATTTACGTAATTTGGGCGTTTTTACAGCACTTTGTTCTCGGCATTGTGTTTGCGTTGCGTTTGTATGTTAAGGCCCTCATACCAGTGCCTGTGATAATGCAATATTTGTAAAATTGCGAAGGTGTGCGAATCGCACACTTAAAGGTGCATTTTCATTCAAAAGATCAAAGTCTTTATTTGTCTCAATTTAATAGAATAAATGTCAGAACTGGAGTAGTACAAGACTATTGGTTGCAATGAAATACGTATTTCCTCTCTTCAGTCCCAATAAAATACTTCATACCATTACATACAGTTATTACACATGTTTACTGTTCCACATTAACGCTTAGTATACTTGAATTGCATCTCCCTCTTGGCGTTACGAGGCTTAATTTATAGATGTAAAACAAGTATATATAATGTTTAAAAATAAAATGCCGTTGAAAACACAATAGTAATTTACAACTAATAGGCGAGAATATGTACATGGTTATTGTAGTTATTTTTTATCGTAGCAATATTTGGTGTTTACAATCACTTTAAAACTGGTTGGCATTCGACGATAAAATTTAATATTCGACTTTATTGATACCGAAGTACAATTTTCATTTCATTCAACATTCTTTTTAACATTTACTTTATTTAATAGTTTTTATTTATCATCTCTCGTCAATCACGGGGCTAATTATTGAGTGGCGGAATTCCTTTAGGGAGTTAACCTGCTGAAGCGAATGACATTACCGAGGTTGGCGATCGTGACTTTGAACGGTCAATGCGCAAAGATAAACGCAAGGCTTTGCCAACGCACAGTCATCAAAAATAAAATTCTTCAGCCGAGATAATTACATGCCGATATACTTGGTTTCTCTCGGCCATTTAAAATGACGTCGCGAACAATATAGCGAAATTTCATTTCACTGTAAACGAAAATGGAATGTTGTTTTGAAAATGAATGAAGAAAAGCCTTTGATTACTTTGAGTCGATTCACTCGACTGCGACGCTCGTTAAACATCACCAGCATCAATTTTCACTATCCTCTTATCTGCATTGCAAAATCAGACAACTAGTAACGCGGAATTTATAATTGTCGAATCCTGTATTATGAATTTCGTTTTTATGCACATCAACGGTCAAGTGTAACCGAGTCTAAGGATTCTACTTTTTTCTCTTAATCCTGGCATGCCACTTAAACCATGTACACGTGACTGTTTTGAATCTGCTTGTTGTTTCTTTTTTCTTAGCATAAACGAGAACACGATATTCCAAGAATAACCTCAAGCCCCGCGCACCCCCGATAAATTTTGTTCTACCGCGCACCAGAACATCGCGCACTGTCCGGAGGACCGGCGACTAGACGTGGCTGCGAAAGCTCCTCGATTAACCAATTACTTGATTGCCGAGCGAGTAGGGAGATTTGGAGGAGAAGACGGGTAGGTGAGAGGGGTCGGTCGATAGAGAGAGAGAGAGAGAGAGAGAGAGAGAGAGAGAGAGTGATCTAATCATCGGGGCCGCGGGCACGCGCACACAACTCCGGGCGATCACCGCCGTCCGGAACGGAGCCCCAACGATTTATCGTACCCTCCCGGTTAATCGAGTGCTCGGATCGGGACTTATGTGCGTGCCCTGCGCGGCTCCCGCTCTTCGATACTCTCGTGCTCCGCGAGCGAGATAGACGCTGCTCGATCGATAGCGGCTCTTATTACGCATTATAATGGCCGCAATTTGGATTTCGCCGTGTTGATGCACGAGCTGACATTAAAATCAATTATTGGCGTTGAATTATTAATTATGATTATGATAGCGACTGCAAAATGAGCCAGCCACTTGATGTAATCTAAATTAATAAATGCAGTAGAATTTGTCGTTTTAGAATTATCTGCGAGATTAAGCGAGGGCGTCGTATTTTATGAGGAACTTTGGTCGCCAAGAGAAAGAAGATAAAACTAATTTGCGGAAGAAAAATTAATCGAAGCTAATGAAACGAACATAAAAGTAAACTTTACTTTGATTTTACAATTAAATGTGACACAAATTTTCAATATATTATTTAATCGGCCATTTAAAATTTAGAATATGTAATTCATAAAATTAAAGCTTTAAGCATAAAGTTTAACTTTAGCGTTTAATCGTATTTTTTTCGATTGATATATCACATCTATTTGAGATGCAAGATCGAGTAAATAAGAGATCGATCTCGCCAAATCTCTCTCTCTCTCTCTCTCTCTCTCTCTCTCTCTCAACAATTTCGGAGTGTTAAAATTTGTTTCGTAACCAAAAGACAAATTTTATAATTTTCATTATCCTTTCTCTAATATCTCCTTAATTTTCCACCTGGCTTTACCTGGCTTACTTTTTTTTTTTTTTAAATTATCTAATTTTCTAATACAAAATATAAATCGTTGACTAAATAATAATATTGTTCGCAAATATATAGTGGCGTTTATTTACTGCACATAATCTATTCAAGCCTTTTCAACATCAATGACTCACTCTAAATATGGTTGATTTAAAACTAAGAAATTTCTTTGTACTATAATGTAAAATTAATTATTTGTAGTTTCACAAGTTTTTTTTTTTTTTTTTTTTTTTTTTTTTTAATATACGTTAAATAGGTACATTATTCATAAACAATTTGTTTAATGATTGAATTACAATGTTATTTTATCATTATTTATGTATAGCTAATATTTCGGAAAGATTAGTCTTATGTGATTAATGAAATTTTGAAATTGTTGAAGGCCAACGATAAATAATGTAACTGCATAAAATTTTCGATGATCCTTTGAACGTCAAGAATTAATAATTAAATTTCGTAGAGAACAATTGACAAAATTACTCACACCAATTTGTGTTCCAATGTGCCGTAAAGGCCATTGTTTGCAAATGTTAAGTTGCTGGTTAAAATAAATATATCTCGTGTCGTTTTATGATCTTAATAGAAACGCATTTTAGAGATAGAGAAAGCATAGGTATACCAATAAGGTGAATGATTTATATAATTATTTAAAAATTCCGTTATTATATCTAACGTTCAATTTTTGCTTTTATAACTCTTCGGCGTAACATTGCTGCTGATTATGTCAGTGAATTCATAAAGTTATGTGATGCCTCATCAGCAGGCTGTATGGGGTCGATACCCTCATTTCTCTAATTGCAGATGTTTATGTCATGTGATACTTATTATATGTAGGAGGTGTAGAGTTTTTGCGAATCGATACTTATCACTGAAACTTTCTAATCGATTTTTTTTTTATAGCAAAATACAAATAAAATTTTCTTTGTTATTAATATATCAGGCACAAGATATTAAATATGATACTGTTTTATTAAATGAAATGACTTTTTTTTTGCGTTATTTATGCTCAAAGAATTGACTCGACTAGATTTTATTGAATACTGTATACGCGAATCAATGCCCATGCATGTATAGATAAATAAATTTATGAATTTACAACTAAATTTATATATATAATTTAATTATTCTTATTTATAAAAGTGATAAGCCTTGGCTAATGAAATTGTGTACGGATGTACAAATGTAAAAATGTCGTACGGACGTACGACAACAGAGAGAAAGTAATTTTGTAAATATCATTTTTACATTCGACTGAAAAATCGATGCAAAGGCGCATTAAAAACAGGCAAAGTCTAAAGCTCCATTTTACTAAATATCATAAATCACGGTGTAAATATATTTTATTGCCGTCTCCTTTAAGACTACTTTCAAACTTTATGGTGTAACGTGACAAAAAAAAAAAAAAAAAAAAAAAAAAAAAAAAATCCAATAAAACATGAACTTTATTTCTACTGATTTTATGATTTATTAATTGCTGATAATATTACAGAATATCGACTTGAAATATCCTTCCAGTCCCAATGACAACTATTATGTGAATGGCTTGAAAATTATAGTTCCAGATTTAACAATACAACAATGCGCTATTTTAATAAATATAATTGAAGCAAATGTTCCGTAATAAATAAAAAAAATTTTTTTAAATTCTAAATCTCAAGATTTAATGATAATGTTTTGTGAGAACATAATACTTTTTTAAAAATAGATGACATTTAAGATATCAAGAATTTTAGGAACATACATATTTTATAGGATCGAAACGCTAAATTATAATTTAGATTAATTCATTTTGCATTAAAGTTAAAAATATAAAAACTTTTATTGAGAATATCCATTTCGACGAAATTTTTCATAGTTTACAACTTTATCAATCTTAAAACCTTTTTATTTTGCTTTTTAAAATCATTCTATAATGAAATTTTATCGTTCAATTTTTCTATTTATATTTAGTTATCGGGCTAGAAAATGTTTATAAATATATACATATTTTATACAAAGCGTTGATATACTTAAATGAATCATGAGCTTATTAAATGAGCTCTATATTTATATCCGAAGGAATAGTATTATCGTTACGAAACTTACCGTTACTACTTTTAAAACTTTTTAAAAATATTATTTGAAATATATGTATTTGTAATGAATAAAAAAAAAATAATAATAATAAAACAATAATTTTTACAAATCTACATAATACAACATAATCCTAGTGTTTATATTATTGAATTTACTGCATTGTCTAATGCATTGAAAAAACATGATATCATATATAAGTATAAAACACTGGGATTGGCTGAAATCATATACAATCCATCAAAGTTTCCCTCTTAATTATTCATACGACGTAAATAATAAATGAAAAAGTATATAAAATAGAATTTGAAATCCAGTTAAAGCGACGTTAAAGCTCAGTTAAAACTGGTGCGTTTAAAAACAAAAGTAAACGCCCATTCGTTCTGGTTGTCTTACAGTCACTCAATGTCGTTTTATCTCTCCTACGCTCACTCACGAGCATTTGCATACATGTTGTACTAGCACTCAGCACGAGCACGTGCAATTTATATGTCTATGTATATACCTTTTGATTGCTAGAAGGAGTTTATTGATGAGACATTATACAATAGGTAAGAAATAGTGATAGAAGTGATAGAATAGTGGTGAGGTACGTACCGCACACACAACACACAACACACAACACACAAACATTTAAATATTCATTAATGTATTATATATATATATATATATTTGGTATATAAAGTTGTCATATATATATATATATATATATCATAAGAGGGAGAGAAAGAGAGTGAGAGAGAGAGAGAGAGAGAGAGAGAGAGAGAGAGAGAGAGAATGATCTCATGGTAGAGGAAATGGCAACAAAAGCCGCGCGTGGTTAACTTTATTCGCAGGTTACAAGTCAGGCGGTGAGATTCTAAAGATGGCATTTGTAATCTCTTCCTTTATTCTTTGAATTAAATAATATTTGACATAGATTTAGGGGGGGGGGGTAGTGGTCGTAGTGGTGGTGGAATTTTTATTGTTTAGGTGATCCTTCGATATTCAGACTGTAATAGAATAGTATCGAGTTGCTGTTACATAAATTGGCAGATTCGTATAAGAAGCGAAGAAAATGTTACTATTCAAATAGCAAAATAGGCTCCAATCTTGAAACTGTAATTAATAATATAATTAATAAATATATTAATTTTTAATATCCCTTTAATATCCTTTGATTTACATCCTATTAATATAAAATATTTATCAACCGATATGGAATTTTTATGATAAAATAATTATGAAATGATTAAACGAACTATTAATATTTATAATATATAAAAGAATTTATAAGGTGCTATATTGAAATAATTGTATGATTGAAGTGTTTAATATTTCTCTTTATGCTGCCATTACATGACAGATTTTCTTATATTAATTCAGCTGTAAACGATTAAATAAAATCTTGATTAATTTAATTATTGCTTTCGTTAATACGGAATGTTGTTACTTGAAATTATACTATAGATGACGGAAATAGTTTGGGAAACTGTGAAAACGAATTAATTTATTTGAAGGAAAAGGCAATTATTAATAATTCGATAATTTTATAAACATAAACTATTATTATCATTATCTATATTTATGAATTGGAAGGAATTCGTAATAAGTATAAGAAAAAAAATCATAACCTTAATCTTAATTTTGAGAGGCAATATTTCGTTTTTTTTTTTTAATTATACAATTACTAATATTATATAATAATTTAGTTAATTTAATTATTAATAAATACTCATATATTTGGTATATAAAGTTGTCATATATATATATATATATATATCATAAGAGGGAGAGAAAGAGAGTGAGAGAGAGAGAGAGAGAGAGAGAGAAAAGAAGAAGATAAAAATGAGCAGGAGCAAAGAAACAATCAGAGTATGTAATAAGGGATAGAGCAGTATGAACTTTTTTTATATATTCAAGATAAAATAGGTGGCAAGTTGAGTGAGCGAGTTGGACGAAGCAAAAGCCTCAAAGAGATCGAGGTGGTCGTGCGAATAAAACCTATTTTCAGTCTCGCGTGTCTCGCCGTCGTGAATCAGTGATCTTAGAGAAACTTCCCTTTTCCAATGAATCGGTAGACGGTGGGAGTGAGAGGTGGGGGAAAAAAGTATTATAGACGCTTAGTTGTTGTATTTGTTAGCGCGAAAAGCATCGTTATGAGGCGAGTGTCTGGACGATAATGAATGCTCGGTTAATATAAAAGTATGGACGAATGGCAGAAGAAATATGAGAGATATATAAAGAGAGACAGTGAGCGAGAGGCTTTGTAACAAATAGACAAAGAGAGACAATGAAAATTGAAATAAATAATTAAGTTTAAGGAAATCTTTGTTCGGGAGGAAAGTGGAGGGATAGAAAATCGTTGGTATGACGTTAGTAAATGAGGCCAACGAATGCACAAACCAATGAATAAATAAATCAATAAATAATGAATGAATTAATTATATAAACAAGTAAATAAATAAATAAACAAATTCATAAATTATATAGTGGTTTAGTTGATAATGATATTTAGAAATAATAATTACATTTGATTGATGTGAATCAATCTATTGAGTGTTATGCTAATATAATTGGGAAAAGTAACCTATGTTATTTACGGTGAGATCTATTAAAAGTAAAAAGATATATGGTGTTCTAAATTTTTTCAAGTCCACACTATAGATTTAGAACTGATATATGATTTAATACTTGTTGAGATTCTACATAGTATAAGAGATCTGTTATGTATGTATATATATATATATATATATATATATATATATATATATATAGACTCGGTTTATTTTTGAAATTTTTATGTGATTTTTATTAGAAGTTAAAGGTATACTTAATTATCAGGAAAACGGTAGTATTAAAAGCATTAAAAAATTTCTTCTTAACTTATGATTCATGCCTATTGTATAGGTCGCTATGTAACAGTGAATTTTATTTATATTTTTTATCGTAAAAATATGCTCCTACATAAGCTACATATCTCACATCATAATATTGTATATGTTAAGTATAGAATCATGGTGGATAAAAAAAAAGTAAAT
>NW_011948431.1:4212027-4220747 GCF_000503995.2 Ceratosolen solmsi marchali | reverse complement strand
AAATGATCTCGTTTATTCGTTTCAATGAAAGTCCTTGACTTACGCCGCGCGACACACAGGAGCATTTTGAAGAGAAACATAGTCCTTATAATATAAGCGCCGTAAAGTAACATAAATGAATTGCTCGCGCGCGCATCCCAAAGTCTCGCACTTTCCTCCTCTGACGTTGCATCTTCACATTGGACTTGCACTTTTAATGTTAATGAATTCAATTACCGAACGTGCTCTATCCTTCGAGGAAATTACACGATCAACGTACCGCACGACATTCGGATATAATTAAACGAACGATCGAGAAGAGATTGAAGATAAATAGTGACAAAAGGGAGGTATGAAAAAAGGAAGATGAGCGTGGCGTAGAGATGATGGACAGAAAGAGAATGAGAGCGAAGTGCGACTGAAATATATCCCCGTGCGACCTTATCAAAACATCGGTCAGGAATAGGTGTAGGACGAGGACGTCAGCGCTGAGGAAAGTCGAGCGCTTCGAGACCGGCTGGATTTTATAATAAAACTATGGAGATGCTTGGATCGCGCGCGCGCGCGCGCGAGAGAGAGAGAGAGAGAGAGAGAGAGAGAGAGATAGCGATACTACGGGGTCTCCCCGCGCGATGATTAAAAAATCCGGAGCGCCGTGGAGCACCTTCATCTTCTCTCTTCGTTACCTTGCCACCCGCACGGGGACGGCTCACGTGCTGTCGGGCCCGTCGGCCGCCTCGTTTATCTTACGGGCCGAGGCATGCAAGACGCTCACGAGACGCAGGTAATTGAGTTCCGAGGAACTATGTTTAATAAGCCGACTTAACGTCCGAATTAATTAGGCTCACGGGGCACCTCGCAAATCCAGCGACGACCCACTGACTTTCCTGCAAATTGCCCAATCGCCGCCGCGACGTTAACTCTCGTACTTTATTTGCATAGGCCCGATGCTCCGGAGGATCATCTTTGGCAGCGCCTTTGGGGATGCGGCCGACCACCGAGAGAACTTTATTGCCCAAATACAATGTTTAAATATGTGGTGTGTATAAAGCGCGCGGGGGACGGGAAAATTAGTAGGTTGTAAAAAGGTAACGTTTGTTCGGGGTAATTTAGTAAGGCGTTTGCCGTAACTGAACGTCAATATATCTGGCGGCTTAGAAGATCGTTAAGTTTTGCGGAAAGAGTAAGCTGAGAAGAGAGAGAGAGAGTAAGCTGAGAAGAGAGAGAGAGAGAGAGAGAGGGAGAGAGAGAGAGAGAGAGAGAGAGAGAGAGAGAGAGAGATTGTAAATATTTGAGGCTCGCGTCGCTATTTTATATATTCGAGTCCGGCACTATTCTTCCCGAGCGTTATCGCTCGAATTGGCTTGGTCGAAGGCTTTGTGAATTCTTTGCTTTTACCTCGATCGCTACATACACTCTCCTGCCCATTTTCTATTAGGTCAGGCACACGTTTGATCGATAGCGTCGATGAGCAGTTACAATAATTATAATTTCCGCGTACGAAATACGAGCGGTGATAAAGGGGCCTTTGTATGGTCCATCCGCACTTTATTCTCGAAAAGTCTAAATATAGGTATTCGAGGTAAAGGATGAGATTATTATAGAAAGTACGTATTAAGAGGGTCGATTTTTTTTTACTATTGACAAACCCACATTTATCTTGCGATCGAAATTACACGGCTTGGCAATAATTTGATAATTGCCACATTAATAATATAAAGAAAGTGTGCACGGTAAAAGGATATTTTGAATGAAGTAATAAAACATATTCTGATTATCCACGCGTGCATTTGTCCTGTCGGTTTTTTTTAAAGGAACGGCAATTTTACGAATACTTAACCCCATGCATTTGATAATATATAATTTATTATGAACTTTCGCACGGCCTAATAATAACAATAATAATCAATAATAATGAAATAAAAAATCGAATAAAAAGAAGAAGAAGAAGAAGAAGAAGAAGAAGAAGAAGAAGAAAAAGATGATGATGATGATGATGATGATGATGATGACGATGACGACGATGACGACGATGATGAAACCGTAATGATAAGTAATAATAAATAATAAATCATAAATAATAATAGCAACGACATTTATAAGGTTCGTGTAGTAAGGGAGGAGGATGATTGTGTCGGTAAAGAAATATCATTTGCGCATAAGCGGATGATATTATTGCACAAGGATTAAATGGGCATATTTGGTTTCGTTAATTTTGTTGGTTTGATTTAAATGAAATTACGTCGCGTCCCGTTACGTAAATGCGCTAATGGAAGGACAAGGGCGAGATAGAAGTAAGCGGGCTTCAGCTGAAAATAGCTTTAATCCGAAGGGAAATGAGTCAAGTTATATTAAAATTGATTGACCGGTCAAACCGGCCTCCCGTCTTCTTCTACCACCACCCCAAAGATCCACTTTATCATGATGGATCGTGCGCGCAATGAAATTCGCTTCTAGGGGCACGAAATTAATGTAATATTAGATACACATTTATACGTGAGCTACATCATAAGCGACGATTAAAAATAAAGTTCGAGCGACAATGAGGCGACGGATGGGATCGAGGAGGATCGATGCACACCTTGACATGCGCGCGTCCTTCAATTGACGCATTACTAATTTAGCGCTTGAAAATCCTTTATATGGCCTAGACGAACACACAGCCGCCTCTGTTGAAATCGGAAGATCGAGCGAGCCAGAGAGAGAGAGAGAGAGAGAGAGAGAGAGAGGGTAGGATATTCAAGACTGGATACAATGGAGATTCTGACGCGTTATAGTACACCGGATAACGACGTAATTAGCGAAATACGCGTTGCGACGCCGACGCCACGCGAGTCGTCTCAATTAATTATCTCGCTGACGTCTTGGCTGATCCTCGACGCATCTTCCTCATCGTCGATCCCAATCACCAGCTGTATTCTGCTCACAAACGACTCCCGGCGGCGAGTCTACGGCCTCACTTGCTCCTGCGCGTCAATCCGAGAGGCGTCGATCGATGATCTATGAGTTGCATCGGCCATCGGACGTGCTGACCTCAACTCGCCGCCACCCTCCCACCCGTTCGCCAGCAAAAAAATTCTCTACGCAAATTTAACAATGTTTAGTCTAACTCTTTTACCCGTTATTGATGCACTCGTTCGCCTCTTGGCAATTTTAATATAACGACATTTTATTTTTGCGAGGCTATTTTCATCCTGGATATCGTTCACCGCCGACTTTTCGGCGATCGAGCCGAAATTTACGAGTCGTACGCGCCGTATACCCCATCCCCGATCTCTCATCCAACAATTAATATCTTGCGCGAAAATAGAATGAATTTTTAATTCGCGGTGGTCTTTAATAGGCAGTCGCGATTTTTCATGCGACTTTCACCCGTAACGATGCACTTTCGATCGATTTCATAAATTAACTAAGACACTGACAAATTATCCATCTATTTAAGTTGACAGTGGCAGTGTTTATCGCGGGTGCAGCAAGCGAAAGTCGCAAGGTCGATTATTCATCAATCGTTGTCGGTATAATTTCAAGTTTGTTTGCCGAGATTGATAAACTCATTGTAATTAAGGATGCCGATTATTATTCGCTAAAGACCTATTTACGAAGATATTTACGTAATCGTTAATAACATTGTAAATACCATTTATCATTTGGCGCAACTCAATTATAATGAAATTCAATAATGACAAACTTGTCTCCAAAAGCATCTCCAGCATATCGATAAAAAATCTTAACGCGCACTTCTCGTTTCTCGAACACGACATGCCATTCCTCATCCACGCAAGTGAAACACGGAAGTCCAGTTTTGACGACATTGTTACATTTGCTGGATAAGCTTTCTAAAGAAATGCTCGTATTATTTATCGTACTCACTCGCTTCTACCTTATTGTACATTACGTTGTACTGCCTATCCGCCATTGTATCCACGCGACATTACGAGAAAAAAAGAAACGAAAACGTACAGAAAAGAAGAGAGCACGCCCACCCACGCGCGCGCACGCGCACAGACACGGACACACACACAGAGAGAGAGAGAGAGAGAGAGAGAGAGAGAGAGAGAGAAACAAACGACAAGAGCAAATCAAATGAAAAAGATGCTTAATACACGCACAAGTAGTATTTTTATGGTTAAAAGCTCGATGCAATTGACAAAGTAGAGTGAAAATACCACTTTGGACAGGTTGGAGTTACGCGCTAAACGCGAGGGAAAGATACGCGCGAGAGCCCGCTCGGGGGCCTGGGATTCCGGCGCCGAAATGTCGAGCTCGAGGTGGAGTCGGAGCGAAACGTCGTCGGCAGCAGTGCATACTTAACCGAGTTATTTGGCATTACGCGCGCTTGCTTATCTTTTAACGCCGTTGCGCTGGCTGAGCGGCCGTCTAAAATCGGCCAACCAACCAACCAACCAACCAACCAACCAACCAACCAACCAACCAACAAAGTCCTTAAAAGGACATTTAAGTGAGCCGAGTCGAACGGTTATAAAGGGGCCAAGGGAAACAGCCGCTTGTGCGTCCAGCCTCGAGCGCCACTTTGCTAAAAACGAATCACCATCGCGGCAATTCGATCGATAACTCCATCCACGGCGCGATCGAACCTCCTCTCGTCCTGCCATGCGGAAACCCGCCAGGAAACCGAATCCAGGAAAGCGTCCTGCGCCGAGAGGCAGGTAAGTGCCTCCCCGGCTCCTTCCTCGCTCTCCCACGCGTTATGTACATCTCGCCACTACCGGGGAGATGATTAATTTGCATGGCTGGACGATCATTGGCCGTGAATTCGTCCGGGGGCAAGCTCCCTGTCTACTCTCTCTCTCTCTCTCTCTCTCTCTCTCTCTCTCTCTCTCTCTCTCTCTCTCTCTCTGTCCTTCATCCCATCGCCAAACTACCCAACGACTAACCTATCCCCCCGTGCGTCCCACCACACGAACTTTCACAGACCACCTACGCAAAAACGATCCCCCGGCGGCAGTAACGCGTGCGTAAACCCGTTCGCACCCTGGTATTATTATCGAGTCCGGGTACGCGCCCTTTCCGATCACCATGCTCCTGCGTGACGATCGCGCGTCTATCTGTTCGATGCGGTTTCGCGACTTGCGCAGGTTACGAAGGGAGCTAGATGGCGGGGGAGGTGGGTCGAAGAGCGTGGATTTAGTAGACTAGTTAGATAGACTAGATAGACTAGCTAGATTAGTATTGGAGTCGATTGGCGATTGCAGGCACTGATGAATTTCATTATAGAATTTCCAATGCCAACGAGCTTCCCAAATGGATTATTCGATCAACAACTCGACGAATTATTCGCGTGCCTGCGAACTCGATACGGCCACTTACTTTAATCGCCCACTCATACATTTATAATAGTATCGCTTAAGCGTACGTCGATCTTGGATCGATTTGCAAATCTAGGTACTTGGTAGAGCGACATTTTGAGGAAATAATCTGTCGCGCGCACATTCGATTTAATGCCGCGGCCAATAAAGGGACGGGGATAACGGCGAATTCGCCTCGGAACGCGGACGATCACCTCGAGGTGGATCGCACTCGATCAAGACGGCGCAACAACCTGCTTGCCTGGACGACGAGAATATAGAAAATCGTTGTCCTTCATTCGCTACGAGGATTCGATGTGCGATCGGTCACTAGCTGATTTCTCAAATATTTTCCAAAACACCCCCCCCCCCTCCCCCCCCGTGTCTATCAGATTCAAACATTTGCAATACTTGTGTCTTTACCAGTTAGGCGTCTCCTTCGGATTATTATTTTTCAACTTCGCTATCGACGCACGTTTAGGTGAAATAAATTAATTACTCGCAATAAAGCACTTGCGACTATGATACAGTTTTTATTTCTATTATAAATTTATTGAATTATTGGTTACTTTTCCAACGACTGTTGCAATAAATTTTACGTTCATTGCATTTTTTTACACAGAATCGAGTCAAAAACTTTTTAAGCCTCGTAAGCGCTCTATGCGATACTTACTTTTATCAAATAGATCATAATATTGCGCAGGACTTGATCATCATCAAGTATATTCGTCGAATATAATGAACGAATAGTAATGAAGGTGGATCATCCTTACTTAATGCAGAGAAAAGAAAGTGGAAAAATAAATGATGAATCATCGATATTCCATATAAAATCTGCAAGTCTGTGAGACTTTTAGCCTGTGAAATGAAAAAAAAAAAAAAAAAGAGGATAGAGCTTGCTCGAAGGACACATAAATAAGGTATATGGAAAATATGTAGGAAAAGTATGCGGTACCTAAAAGCAACCTTGCTAAGGCAGTAAAGATATTCGGACAATTCCAGTGGTGAAGACCTATAAGGCGCAATATTGAAAATACAGTAACACGGTTACTGTAGGACCGTTTTTCGAAAAAAAAAAAAAAAAAAAAAAGAAAAAAGAGAGAGAGAGAGAGAGAGAGAGAGAACAAAGGGGGAGAAAGTTTGGGTGCTAATTTTCCGGTGAAGTAACAATGAGCGGGAGCCCGAGTGAAAGGAGCCGGCAAAAGGGACCAAGAGAGAGAGAGAGAGAGAGAGAGAGCCGAACTGAGACGGGAAAGCGCAACGGCATTGCCCAGGAGGAAAGCCGTCGCAATATGTGCGGCCACCCTGGCGACAGCCGCCTCCCGGCTTAGCGCTTGACCCACACTGGAGAATTTCATCGGGGACCCCGATGAAACGTCGGAGGTCGTTGGTACGAAATCCACGTGCTCGCTCATGAGTCTCAGCGATTGTCCTTGACGGTATCTTTTGCCTATGCGATGCCAAGTGCACGGATGCTTTTGAAGTTTGTCTCGTTAGTGAGATGAGTGGAGGGGCCGAGAAGCATATAAACGGATTATGTTTTGCTTGAAAGCACTTCGCCGTCGATATATTAATATGTAATTTTAACTTACTTTGACTAGAATTTAGTTTAGCCAAAAGAAGAAGAAAAAAGAAAAACACAAAAAAAAAAAATCCAATTAACCAGGTTATATCGGCTAACCAATGAGTTTTTTCAATATCATTTTTACAAGCATTAAACCAGCAAAGTAGAATTTCTTATAAATATATGCTCTTAGATGCATATCTCACAAATCTCAGTGGTAATCAGCCTGTCTTTTGTTTTTTATGTCTCGAAATAGAAACATGGTTGCGTTAAATCTTTTATTCCTAGTTTATTATTTTATTCGCACGCTACGCCAGATTTCATATCTTTTAATAAGATTTCAATCCTGCTTGTATACGTGTATATGTACATACTTATACTGTTTTAAAATCATAGTTTTAATTAAGCATTTAAACAAAAAACGATATAAAATCTTATAGTAAACGTAAATAAAACTGTTAACGGATAAATATTTTTCAAAGTATATATTCATGAAATCATATAGAATATGAAAATGAAAATTAGAAAAAATAATCATTTAAAATCGATATATTATGCCGTGAAAATGATTATATCATTCCATTCGACTCAACTTATAGACTTCATTTTCTCTCGCCGTTATATGTCGCCAAACAAAAAAAAAAAAAAAAAAAAAAAAAAAAAAAAAAACCATAAACAAATAAACCGCCATAAGCACATAAGCATAAGTTGAGCAAAAGTTACTATATTAAGCTTATGGAAGTGTCGTATGTGAGTAATCGTCATGAGATTTTTCAAATATATTTTATCATATTTTAAATCTGACTTATTATTAAATTTGAAACAAAGCCACTAGCATTGCTAATGGTCTTGTGATGGTAAGTATACATCGTACGTTCGTGTATATAGAATTTCTTAAAATTACCCCCATTATCTTTACATATTTCGATTATAATTGTTAAAAACGCGACGACATTATCTATCTATTTATTTGTATTATTAATTCGTTATAACCGTGGAAAAAATTTCAACGAATTCCTCCGACAATTCGATAAAAATATATTATTTATTCATCAACCGATAATATTGTATTTACAGTTTTTCTAAAATTTATTATAATAATTACCGTGTGCGTGTGCAGGCAGACAAATACATTAGACAACTGGTTACTTAGAATCGTAATTTGATCGCTCGTTAATTCAATCCCGTAAACTCAATATTCAATTTTGCCTACTAAGCTTGTACATTGCATGGAATTCCGTTAGTCATTTTATAACCCGAAACTTTTTACGACCCGTCGGGAATTTTGCTTCTTCTCCTTATGTAATAAGGATTCGATGCTATATCGTCTTTTCATATTCAAGGATATCATAATGATAGAATAATAAAATTAATTCTATATATATTTCTAGTGAATAATCGTATGAGCGAGCAAACACGTACCTTTGCGTAAAATTTCTTGGTGCAGTTTTACATTTTGATTTCAATATTCCTCGCTTGTTTTACAAATATTATAAAAATTGCTTAATTAATACTTGTAAAACTCACGATATTTCAAGAGTTATGCGACTACACAATCCAAGTGGCAAAAATAACGCAATATATCGACGATTCTAATTATTTGCCAATAAGATGCTCGAAAAATTACAAATGTGGCTGTTTCTTTTTTTTTTTTTTTCACATTAGCGTGAGATAATAATAATAAAAAAAAAAGAAATGAAAAAAAGAAGGAAATTATACACTTTTTACCTCACACTTTACTACAATCGCACGCAACGCATCCCAGTAAATGGAGCTGCAATTAATCAAAAATCAATCGACTAAACGCACACGACAACAGACACACACACGCGCACACGCACACGCACGCGCACACGCACGCGCACACGCAC
>NW_011948431.1:4211319-4211990 GCF_000503995.2 Ceratosolen solmsi marchali | reverse complement strand
CGCACACGCACACGCAAACAAAAATAACAACAAGTCTAATACAAACTGATAATTCAAGAGCAATTAATGCGATTAAATCCAATGGATAAACGATGCCCCCGAAGCGTTAAAAAAAAGGACAACTTGGACATAGAGATCGAAACGGCTAATTGATAGAGGTGAGCGAAGAAAAAGTGTGCCGTTGCCGTTTGTCCTAGGCGCGATAAGAAAGAGACGTTAATCGTCTGCCATATAAGAGCCGGGGCAGCGAACCACCGCGGATTTAAACGACAGGATGATTTGCAGCTGTTTAGTCGATCCTGCGTACCTCCGCGCATTAACGGCGCACATTCGGACGCGCCCCCTCCAATAATAATCGAGGAAATAATAACAACGCGCTTACGATCGTCATCGCGAGACATTCGAGATAGGAGACGCGGAACGCGACTACGGCAGTGGGGTTCGCGCGTGGTTCGCTACTACCTGGGATTGGGCTTTGGTGGTGGTGGTTGGCGGTGGCGGAGGGGCGGCGAGTGTCTCCGCATCAAACTGGCACTTAAAGGGAGCAACAGCCCGTGGTGGCTTTTTTCCTGCTTGGGCGCTTATGCGCGTGATTCACGGCTCTCGGCTCTGAGGGGAATTCATAAATATCGCCGACGTCGCGAGCTGAAGAGAGAGAGAGAGAGAGAGGA
>NW_011948431.1:4204947-4211175 GCF_000503995.2 Ceratosolen solmsi marchali | reverse complement strand
ATGTTTTCTTTTTGTTTGTTACCCCCCCCCCCCTCCCCCCTCCCTTCGTTCACCCCCACCACACAACCCGGAGCGGGGAAATCGCGCATTAATTTTCAAGATTGCCACTAAGGATCGATGATTGATTCTTCATCATTATCCGCTCGATCTTAGGGGCCATTAAGCCCGGCATACTGTTTGTTTAACGCTCGGCAAAATAAATTTTTCGCTGAGATATCGTTGTTGCATCACAAGTTTATGCCGACGTATAAATATGTGTCGTCCGCGACGATAGCGCAGTCGAGAGGATCATTATTTAATCTCAAAAAATTATTCAATACCATCTCCCGATCGGCGTGCCTGCCACTCGGATTTGAAATTTGAAATTTCGAAATTGTTACTTTTGTCGTTAGATCGGGCGCTTTGGTCATGGGTCATCGACTCCGATAGCTTAAGTAATATTCTTGCATCATTGTTATTTATCGGTGGCGTTAAACTTCTTATTAAACGGCCGTATGGATTTTTCATTTGCCCAGAAAATTAATTTAGCCAATTAATTTAGATAATTATCCACCCATCCAATACCAATTCGAGACTTTTTGGACCTTTTGAACATCTTTGGAATAAGCCATTCTCACCATCAAACAACAATGTAATAACCAACATTTTGTTTTTTTATGCAATTTCCATTTGTTTCGCGACTTTCGCAAAGGGACTTCAACGACCGCCACTACCGCTAATATCGTTTACTTGGAAAATGGACGCGAGAGTGCCATCGTTTGATATTGCCCAGCCTCCAAAAACATCGTGACTCTATTCTAATTCATCATCTCTTGTCGAAAAATAGACTCGCTTTCATGTCAAAAGTGCCACGTCAAGGTATGCGTGTGTTTCGACGAGCTAATTAGGGTTTGGGTTACAAGTAGATGTGATGTTTTGAAAGGAAACCGTCAAAATATTTACTTAGTTCTCGTAACAAAATGCATTCTCTGTTCAGCTTCTTTGTTCAAAGTAAAAGCTGAAAGGTAAGAGTTAAAGATAGTCTTCGCTTCACTAATCAACTATTTATATTTAATTTATGTTTGCTAAAAGGCTGTCAACATTATATAAAATGCCCTTATTAAATATTGAATTCGGTTACATGCCATTAAGTTAAGAAAATCAGGCGCTACCTCACACTTTTCTTAATCATTTTTATTCGGATAAATGTGACATGGCAATTCGTTAAAAATTAATGAACCAGTGAAAGTGTAACGATAACATATTCAAATGTGCGTTTTGAAAAATTGAAAACTTGACGCTTAAAATACTGAAGGCGAGAAGACTTTTCTACTTTAGATAATAAATTTCCATGTACGACTGAACACACATTTTATATCTTATATAAATTGTATAGAGGGTAGACTGTGAAACTGCAACCAACGAATTTATTTATAGTAATATCATTCTGCAAAATTCATTCGCACTTTCATTTTAAATTCAAAAAATAAAAAGACATTTCCAAAAGAAAGAGAAAATAAAAAAATATATAAAAACTTGGTCTTTAAAAAATTTGAATTCCTTCACTCCTTTGCGAATTAAATTCAAGATTACATTGCGATTACCACATTGGAGAAAATATTTGAAAACTTTCTAAAATTGTCATTAATTTTGTGATAAATATCGGAATGTATGGTGGCGATATAATTTCAAATTTGGCACGCCATTACTTTGTTATATTAAGTAATTCTTTAAATCTTGGAACGAAGAACATAAAAAAAAGAAATAAGAATGATTAATTTTAGCCTGGATCGCATATTAGTTAACTTTATTGGAACAAAAAACACATAAAAAAACAAACAAACAACAACATATTTTCATTTATAATATAAGACACAGGTGCAATTCCGTTCATTATTCAATATTCTTATCGAACTCAATCGCGCATAAAAATTCCAATTATCAATGATAAAGCACCCGTGACAACAATTTTCTTATACGTAGAATATTATTTTTCTCGAGTTCCTTTTTCAATGCATGATCTCAGAATCCAATAAATTGCACTCAAAAGTCGACTTTGTTAATACTGCCAATGATAAAGCAAAGAAACAGAAAAACAAAAAAAGCAACAAAAAAAAAAAAATAAATAAAAATAAAAAATAAAAAAAGAAGATATGTTGAAAACTGCGTCATTAATTAGAATTTATTATGTATATTATGAATTTCAAATAGTACCATAAAGCTTCATATTAACCAAATGAGCTGTTATGATTGTTGTGAATACATTAAAATAATATTGGCATAATACTTATCGTTGGAAAGAACGTGGAAAAGTCGAACGAAACTACTTGAATTAGTTTTTCCGCATTAACATTACATCGCGTACGCATTCATACACACAAACACACACGTTCGAGCGCACTTCAATAAATATGGAGGTGCGAGCCAAGCTGGGCATGATTGAGAAGTTAAAATGTATAGTAATGATGAGTTATTAGTTTTTCTTTGTGTTAAGTATTCTAACCGCTGTTCTTGCGAGATTAAAGATCTTGGAAACGAGTAGGACGACAGTTATGACGTCTTATTATGAAACAGATAAACGACCGACAGGTATTAGCAGTAAAGTACCGTGGCATTTAAAAACATGTACTTCATTAAAAAAAAAGTATTTATTTATTATACAGCTTTTACTATTGGTATATGTACGAGCACACACGCACGCGCACACACACACGCACGTACGTGCAAGTGTTCACTTTGTTATTTAAGCCAAGAAGATGACTTTAATAACTGATTTAATACACAATTTATGGCATATTCAATGTGTATATAATTAATAAAAGATGGTTGATATTTATTTATGCATATTTTTATTAATGCAACTATATATTTAAATTTAAAAACTACTGTTTTACTGATGCAGAGCAAATTAAATTAATTAATCAAAGAATCTTGGAGCATTCATTTTCATAAGTCAATCAAACAATTATTAATTATTATATTTTAATTTATACAAACTTACAAATTAAAAGAATTTGTTTTGTTTTCTCTTATAGTTTTCTTTTATGAAATATTGTGAGTAGGGAACAATGTTTTATAGTGACGATTTATAAATTGACATATTACATATCGGTATTCTAAAGCAATAAAAACTATTAGATGTTTGTTGTTATAAATGTTGAAATATATTGTTAAGAATCGTTTATTGTTAAGAAATATTCCGAGTTATTATTAAATTAACGATATTTAATAACAAATAACAAATAATATATAATAATAACAAATAACAAATAATAAACAAACAAGCAAACAAAAAAATAATAAAAAATAACAATAATAAATAACAATAATAAATAACAAATAAATATCATATTTAACGTTCCATATACTTTTATATTTAATTCATAATTCATATTCTATATAATATTATATTGTTCAAATTTGTGTTTAAAAACGAGAGTATATTTTACTTAAAATACCATATCACATAATTATTCGACTCCATAAATTCAATAGTCAATTAATAATTAATTAAACTAATTAATTGATCAAACTATAGTTGGCTGATATTGATATTAAAGAATATAATTTTGTACACATTATTATAATAATAAATGAAATTGAATGTACGAAACCAGTTTCTTCATATTTTTTTTTTGTTTCCGTTTTTTTCTTTTTTTTTTTTCTTTATTATATTGTCTACAGATTAAAAATATTTATTAAGCATAAATGTTCTTTATCGTGTAGTTAAAATCTAATTTCACGATATGTTGATCGGTTGATTGCAATATTATGCAGGTTTTCCCGTTTTTTGCAAAACATTCATCAATTTTTTATTATGAGCTTTTGTAAATTCAGTATATATGATAATTCCTTCTAGCTTAACAAAACAAAGCAAAACGACAAAGACAAATATCTTTTATGTCATTCAAAAGTAGTCGAGCATTAAAAGCATAATCGCGCACGCATATTTAACGATAAGACATGATTTATTAATATTGATTTTGCACTGGGCAATCTGTTCCAATCGACTTTTTTATTACTGCAGCTTGAAATTGAATTATCTGCTAATATTATATTAATATCTTAAACGTAATAATTGACACATAAATTATTTAAACAATATGAATTGTGGTCAACGTTTCTGTACAAGAACAACATTTAAGTTTATTTGATTTCTTTGCTTTATTGCTCAATTAGTATATTGTCATAGGATCATTTATCATTTTAATAATAATATACTTACCGCGGGTCTGTAATAAAAATATTGTTATTGTCGTAGAATTATTTAGTAGTTTAAAAATTTTACAAATACGTAAACTAATACATTTATAATCTATAGAAAATATATATTATCATCGATTAACTTTTAAAAAACTAATGCTCCACTTAAATAAATAAATATAATATAATAAAATTATTACTAGACAATATGAAGATTAAACTATATTATATAATTCTTTCATTATATTATAATAATAATTTTTCACGTATAATATAATGGTGAAAAAAAATTTTTTTTTTTTTTTAAATTTAGTAATTTTATAATTTTAATACATAGAAATACAAAAATCATGTAATGATTAAATAGTATCTTAATAATGAATAAATTGCTATTATAAGTTTATAAGTAAACGGAACGACTTGCTATGTTAATAACATTTATAATTCTTAAGCCCGAAAATACTTTGAAGTAATGTGATTCATAAATACTTCCGTTAACCACATCACACATTCATTATGGCCAAGATAAGTAAATTGATGTAGATAAACTTTTGATTCTTATCTATTCGAGTAAAACTATTAATTATTAGTTTCAAGTAATCTGTAATATTTTCTCTGTAATTAATAACTATTAAATCGCCAAAGAGTCATACGCAACAAGCATTTAAATTAGACTTAAATTGATTCGTATTCATATAATTTAGATTAATAGTTATTTCGTTAACATCATTATAGATAAACGTGGACGGATTACTGAGAAAAGTAGATGAGACGTTAGCGAAACGTTGTTAATAATATCCGTTAAAGACATTTAACAAGTATAGTCATTAATATTGACTAGAATTTTCGGTTTAATTATTGGCGATGGTAAAAAAATATTAGTACATTTAGAATTGGAAAATTTTTTGATTCATTAACATAATATGCCTTTGACAGAATATAAGACATTTGGATTAGTGTGATATAAACTTTAGTGTCCTGGAATTATGATTGCTATATCAATGTGATAGATAATTTGCGAGAGATTTCCTGTTTACGCTACTTTGTACAAACGCAGTGTCCGTCAATACAATAATATCATCTTAATTCATAAAATAAGTTTTTCTTCTTGGACTGTGAATTTTTCCTACCTACATACCCAATTTCTATGAATCGGTGCATATTATTAATCTAAGATGCTTGTGCTTTGAGAAATTCAATGATATGTCAAAAGCTTTAAGACTTTCTTCATTATTTTATAAATTGCCTTAGAAAAATCATTACGTATTATTGTGGAGTGTATCACGTAGCACTGAGAATTTCGTCATTACGTTGATTATTTTAAAATCAATCGACTAACCGCTCATCGTTACGAAAGCATTCGAAATCTCACGTATTATTTTTAAATGCTCATCGAAAATCTGCACGGTCTCCCATCATTTTACAACCCTCTTACACCTAATTATAATTGCCTTTCGTTTCTACGCAGAATGCAATTAATATAATATAATAACACATCGGTCCTATCCTTCCACTATTATAATTAATAAATAAAGACAAGAATGACATCGATTGCTTTACAATAGAACTATTTACACGCCATAATATTGACGCGCAATAGTAATTCGGCAGATCGATGGACATAGGATCGTCAGCCTAATCAATAATTCATCGATCGGCAGCATCGTTAATTGTGCGGAAACCAAGGGAAGGCCGCACCAGCCTCCGCACTACATCATCTTTATATCCCAACAACTCGGCAAATATATCCTCGTGAAATATAGGAAGCCGTGCCAAGCTGTCAGAGTCGGGCTCTCGCGCCTCTAGCCACGCTCGCTTTCTTCAGTCTTTTTACTCGCCGCTGAAACTAACGCGACAGTCCGCTTAGGCTGTCAGTCAGTCATGAAAGAGTCGCACGACGCATACCTATAAAGTGAATCATCGTTTGGAAAATGAAACACAAACACGTCCATGCGAACGAATGGACGCCGAACACAAGCGGGCATTATGCAGTTGATCCTTCATTCGCTACGCTACGCTCCACTCGGCAATTTCATCTCGATCTTT
>NW_011948431.1:4177173-4204862 GCF_000503995.2 Ceratosolen solmsi marchali | reverse complement strand
CCCCCCCCCCCCCTACCCCCGCCCCAATTCCCCCAGCCACCCTAAATCCATGCTTTACTTATTTATCAAGAGAAATATATAATTTATGCAATTTCTGCTGGAATAACGAGGCTCTTCGAGCTTTATAAAGTAAGTACACTTATTACTTTTCAAAAGCATACTAAACAAAAGTAACATGCATTGTAATAATGCTAGACTACATTTTCATTTCTGCCCATTCTACCGATTACACGATTGCTCCATCGTTTTCGCGAAAGCTTTAACGACTCAAATTGCCCATAAATATTGCCAACTAACTTAATATTTATATTTTCTATTATCAATGATTTGTAACGCTTGTTTTCCACGAGCACTCGATATTTGTTTATGAATTTACTTAATTATACGTTGTCAGTGTTGGACAGTGGATAATAATATTCATGATTTCTTAGGGATTAAAAATTTTCGTATTTTATGAGCTGGTATTGAGGTATTATTACGAAAAAAAAGAAAAAAAAAAGAAAAAAAAAAAGAAGAAAAGAAGAAAAGAAAAAAAAATAATATTTGGTATAGATAATTCAGTGAGGCTTTTAAATCGATTGACATTTTATCAGAAAGTTATTTCAGATAAAATTAGTAAAATTCTCGACTAAAGTTTGAATTTACACATATTCGTGGCACGCATAAGCTACCATTGCGCTCTCACCCCCTCCAATTCCTCCACCCCCCCCCCCCCTACCCCTACCCCTCCCCCATCCACCCTCGTAGATTGCAGGTCATTACAAGCTCTAAATAAGCAAATGTTAAGTAAATTATTCATTCATTGATATACAATAGTCGCAGATTTTACGTATTTATCTTCGTTATCTATCGATTATTTATGCATGTGAGAGACAAACGGGGTATCTCTCGTACTACTTCCACCCTTATCTTATTAATCCTCTTTTTTTGCTCATCTTCCGATACTATGCTCCTTGTAAATAAGTTTGATTTTCTTTCCCTCCCTTCCCCTCTCCTCCGCCATTTACTTTTCTAACTTTCACCGGCAGACGGCACGAAATTTATCCAGGAACAAATTTATTCCATCAAATCCATCAAGAGCGTATAAAATTATTGTCTTGCGAATAAATTGCGTGGTTGTTGCAAAATTCTCAGCTTAATTTTATTTAATATTGCGAGAATAAATTTCAGAATTTAAGCCAAGAAAGAAATGTATTCGATTTATAAAAATAACATGATATAGAACATAATAATATTATATAATTAATTTATCTTAGAGCTTTGTGATGTATGGTGACAAGTTTAATGTGCATGTGATTCATGAAATCTTTCCGATATCTTGAATATTTATTAAGTTTGAGAGGCAGTGGTGGTACGGCGGTACCGTTTCATCTATTATTATAATTTATCGTATATCGGGCTTTGCGATAATAGCCACACCATAATTGCACTCGATTGTGAAATTGGAACGAATCGAGCGGTCTACATTTTTTCACAAATCTTGCCTGCGCACGAAATATCGGTGCTATTAATTTGTTTACCTTACGAGTATAACATAATTATTTTCAAAGGCTTAAGAGTCTTGAAACGACACATTTAGCATAGAATTTCCTTCACCGCATAGTACGTATAATCCCCATTCGAATTTGTGTTGTATATTCGTATGTAAAATTTCGAAAACTTTACGACAATGGTATACTTCGGTGAAACGAGCCACCTAACTTTTTCTATTTTATTCAGGCAAATTGCGCAAAACTTTTCAATCGTTCGGCAGGAAAGACAGAAAACAGCGGTCGAAGAAAAGAAATCCGCAGTTTCATTACCACGCTCGTGCATAATTTTTCGAAATAAAATTCTTTCGGTATATACTTCTGTGGATTCTCGCTCGTCTACCTACACATTGTTGCTCTTCTCATCTCATAAATCGGCGATGGCTTTCTCAGCTTACACGAGAGAAGGCCCGCAAGTCGTCTCTTGCAATTAGCAATAAAGAAAAGGAAAGTGACACTTTTATGGAGACCCACAGGAAACCCCATGGAAATTGAATTGCCGAAGGTTGGGGAAAAAGAGGCTCGCAATGGGATGGCACGCTGATGGGCAAACGAGATACGGCGAAATCTCTATTATCGGCTATATAGACAGACTGACGGCTGTCGTTTTAGCAGTCTTGAAGTTTTTCACAAGATTGGTGAGTTTTGCTCTTCTATTCAAGCGTGCGTTTACAAATTTGCTGATAAAGCATGTCCGAGTTGGCGAAGGTTTGGCGCGGGGGTTGGGGGGGGGATAATGGTGAATCTCCAAATAGAAATTGCAAATACTTTGTTGGAAACAAGTCAATTACTACTTTTTCTCTCCCCCCCCTCCCCCACTCCCTCCCCACTCATTGTTAATTTAATAGTCTTTTTTGTATTTATTGTATGCTCCACTATTGCGGATTATTGAGTGATCATTAAGGAAGAGTTAACCAAAGATGTTACTTACGTATCGCATAAGATGCATTTTAAAATTGACATTAATATTACGTGGATCGAAAGACCGATGATCCAATAAGAAAGATTTTTTTAAAATGTTAACAAAGTTAATTGTTACTATATTGTTATGTTCTGAATGATGATGCTGTTACGACAGTAAATAAAAGTATTTTCATTATTTAGACTAAATTAAATCCATTACCCGTTAAATATATGGAATTTAAATCTTGGAATATCAACTTCGAATACATGTACATATAATCATTAAATTTTTTAAATTGAAATTCAAAAATATATTTTTTTAGCCCACCAAAGAAGATAAAATATTAATTGCGAAACATCACTTTATAATGGAATGAATGTTAACTTTCCAAAAAGTATGACTTTAATCACAGAAAAAATAAATAATATATTCTAATTGGTATATTAATTTAATTTGCTTGGTAGTCCGATATTATATATAAATGTATAGTAGTCGATGACTTTAAATATTGGAAATATATGCGGTTAATGTAGATAAAGTTTATGAGTTACATTTCAATCATAAAAGAAAAAAAACCAGTTTGCCTTATCTTGTCACAATTGCTTCACAAACAGTTTTTCACACAAACGGTAATGACACATATAACAACTATCTTGTTCCATCCACATTATGTTTATACATTCATATTCTCCTTTAATATTCGAATTGTTTAATTAGATTATTATTGTATATTCTAAAATTTAGGTTATTATACATATAAATACATTTATTTCTTATATACTGATATCGATATTTTTCATAATTAGATATAAATATTTTTTTGCTCGTTCACATGCGTCTAAAACTAAATGATGCTCGTATTTGAATTCGTTATGAAATAAACATTCAAAATCTCATCACATGTATTTATTTGTATTTACATAATGTCAATAATAATAATAATAATAATAATAATAATAATAATAATAATAATAATAATAATAATAGTAATAATAAGAATAGGAATAATATTATAAGATAGAATTCAATTGAGTAGTAAAACTACTTTCTACATATTGGAACAATTTTAATATTATTGTGCTCATAATATAATTATATTAATAATCTAATATTCCGTTATTTGTTTATAAGCATAAAAAAAGTTTCTTCGCCAAATATCGAATTCGGCAGCGTATTTTACAAAGAATCAAAAACTTTAAATAGCTTTTCGTGTTTATTAGTTGTCAAGTTGTAAACGACAAGTTATTGGAATTTCCGAACGAAAGTAACAAAAGTAGATGGTTTAAAAAAGCAGTAAACAAGTCAAGGAAAAATTTGAAAAGTACAATGCTTGATTTAATTTAATCTAACAAAAGAATTGAATTGAAGAAATGAAGGCTTTAAGAGAGTAAAAGGTAAACAGGAGTTCCTTTTCATTTACAAAAATAATTATTTCCTCCGTGGAACTCAAACATATATATATATATATATATATATATATTCAATATTCGATGACGATGGAAATGAAGAGAAATGAAGGATGAGAGAGGTGGGTGGGAGGGTGGGAGAGAGAGAGAGAGAGAGAGAGAGAGAGAGAGAGAGAGAGAGGAAAAACGCGCGAAAAAGCTCGCAGCGCTTCTGCTACTTTTGCTTATATCTGCATATGTATTTACATTTTCGAATGTTTTTAATGGAGGTGGGTAGGACGGCGACGCGCGCGTATTCGTCTCTATTTATTAAACCGGTTTATCTTGGCGCCGCTGTGCGAGCTAAATTGCTTACCCCGTGCTTATGCGTGTATGGTAATTGGTAAGAATGCGAGAAGAAGTACCGAGAGTTGTCGAATATATGAATTGAATATCGCTTAAGCTACGTAGTTTTGGCCTATGATGTAGTGTTTGCCGTGGAAAATTTATGGAAACTCTTAGGCAGTGGATGTAGGCAATCAGATAGTACGTATTTACGTATCATAAGTTTATTGTCCGATTCCTTCATTTCTCAATTCGCCATTTCAGGAGCTCGATTATAATTGGAAAGCCCTAATGCGAATAAATATTATCCTAGGAAAGTATATTTATTGCATTATTTGTTAGAAACGAACGAAGCCTTTTTACATTGCAAAAAACCACAATTTTACTTCGTTCATTGAGCATTATAAATTAAAATAACTCGACTACTTTATTTCGATAGATCAAGAATACAGGAATATTTTTGAAAATACATTTATCTTTCGGAAATGTGATTTTGATAAACGATTTTGATAAACGACAAGCCACTTTTTTAATTCGCATTCGCTAAATTTAATTTAATTTTATTATTAAAATGCATTACCTACATCTATTTTCCAAATCTAAATAGCGTGGACATCACTAGTAATATTAATGTATCATCGTATTTTGATTTACTTAATAGTTTTATTTCATATGCTAAATGCTTTTTAAAAAACATTGTAATTAATAATACTGGATTTGACTAAGGAATGAATTTTTCCTAAACAATGTTTAAATTTTCGTAAATAAATAGAAATATAATATTGAATATATAAAATGAAAAATCTAGAAAATTTTATACTTTGTCATACTTTTTCTTGTCTAATAAATTTGCTTTCAAATGTAATTGAATTATTATTAGGACAATCGGCTGATTTCAAACGTATGTATACAATTTTTCTCATAGGAAGTAAGAAGCTTGAATGTTAGCAAGTAAAATCCAATTCCGAAGTTAATAAGTTTGTGTGGAAATAGCCAATATATTGAGATACATAGTAACGAAGGCGATTACTCACATTTTTTCTTTTTCCCGTCAGATCAATTTTCCGCTTACTTTTCAAGAGATACGAATTGCGAGGCATATGGCCTTGGATATTTACGAGAATGTTTGCGAAGAAATTGGCGAACGATCGCTACTAGACTGCTTAATACTTCATTTTTATAAGCTCACGGGGATAAAACGAAATTGTGAAGCAAAGAATTTCATATGGATTTATTCAGTTATTTATTTTATTTTTTAATCAATTTCTTCAGGTGTGTACGGAGCGGTTTTTTTTGTTTTTTTTTTTTTTTGTTTATTTGTTTTTTGTTTTTTGTTTTTTGTTTTTTCTTTTGTTTTTGACGTATATGATACGAATGATCCGATATGAATAAAATAATATAATTAATAGTTTTATTTATCGTCGTTGTCTTGTAACTATTCTACGAATGTCGACAATTTGCTTCTAACGACATTATTTTTATTCGCTACATATAATTATGGTGAAATTAATTTCTATATATTTTAATAGATTAATATGACGATGATCAACTTTATCAATTGCCTCTTTATCGTTTTATCATGAATATACTTTATATAAAGATATTTTAAAATTTCGACCCATCCAGTAATCAGCCAAGAATACCAAATACAAATGTTTATGGGCTCGTAAAAGAATCCTAATTAAGTAGAAAATTACATATGGCCGACAAAAAAGGGCCGGAAAAGATAAATGAAAAAGGAAAGGGGCTAACAATCAGTTGTTACTGTCAATATATCAATATATACATGTTCTAGTTTGTATACGATCGATCGATTGCACGCGCCACTTAGTTTAACAACTTTTTGTCCCTATTACCAAGCGCACAGTCTCTCCCCGCCCCCCCCCCCCGCCTCCCGCCATTGGCCCACCTCGCCGACAACCGTCGCACCGTCGCACAGTTCCTCTCACCGTTCATTTTCGTTCGCTCGTGCGGTCACTCCATTCTCCCCCCCCCCCTCGCCACGACTCATCATTATAATTCAGTTTCACGCACGACCGACCCTCCCCGTACAAATTTTGCGTTTTACAGACTGGCGCATAATTATCTCGCCTTACGCATCCCGATAATTCGTCGTCTCTATCGACGCGTGTTCCTTTTATTTCCGATTGTCGTTGCTATCGAGTCTCAGCATTCGATTTTCTCAGCTTTTCGACTCATGTAAGCTCGTTTAGTCATTACTTGACCAGTACACGATGTTCCATAGAAGTTTCAAATGCGCTTACTTGCTTTTCCTTCATACGGTTGACAATACTTAACATAAGTATGTTGATTATAGTTTATATTCCACTCGAGCTTTTCAAACGATATCAGATAATAAAATCCTAGATATTTGAATTAATAAGATTTTTTCAGTTATCTTATTATTACTTAATATATGCTGAGTCGGATGTATGACTGGATTTCACATTCCTTTGCACTTTTTATTTCCATAATAAATATTAAAATCCAACGAATATGTATGTTAGACAGTAGGCGAATATGGTATAGAAATATCAAATTTAAAATCGCAATAAAGACACTGTCTTATGTTAACAATTAATCATCTGGTATTTTCATTGCCTCATTTCATTTGTAAATTTGAGAAAACGCATGGACACATAAATCCTATTAGTAACATGCGGTTAAACGTTGACTGTTACGGTCTCTCTTTTCAAATTAATTGACAATGGCTTTGCGGAGGCAAACGAAAAGGAAAGAAAAGAAAAGAAAAGAAAATACAGAAAACAATATGAAAATTATTATGGCTATTGTGCCAGATTTTTCACACGTTTTATTTAGCAAAGCAATGTTTGTTTCTTATATTTGTGATTCTCCAAAGCACTAAATGCTTATGAAAATATGAAAAAGCCTCCTACGAATTGCTTGTGACTGTCAAGTCTAAAGAAATTAACAAGTCATTGTCAATAATCACAAAAATTTCATTGCTAACATACTATTCTTTAAATTCAAATACATGTGTATTGATATTATGAATCATAATTTCATTATCGTTTTAAAAATATCTTTCATTAAACGCTGCGCCCATTTGTTGTGTGTCCAAAAATTTCATAAATAAATATTTATGTCGAGTATGCTCGTGGAAACCAATGCAAAGCAGTTTGCTTAAATACAAATTGATATAATCAATTTATAATTTCACTATCTAATATCTTTAATTTCAACGACTCGAAGACTGCAATTAAAATTTATAACATCACATCAAATGTTTCACTACCGAACGAACGGCATATTACATAAATTGAAATATCTTTGTTTTCAATCCATGTATAATCTATATAAGATTGCTCAGCGAATGACGCGAATTGCTTTTTTTTTTTTTTTTTTTTTTTTTTTTTTTTTTTTTTTTTTTTTTTTTAACAATTATAAGCGGGCAACTGTATCTTTCAAGTAATTTATTATCGCCATTGGCTTAATTATTATTTTCAGATCGGTATTATATCGTATGTTAATGACACCCAATATTCGTAGTCTTAACTTATGCATACATACATACATACATACATACATATACATATACATATACATAATACGTATAGCAGATTCTATCTTACTTTTTATATGAGAAAATTCAAAATTATAAGAGAAGCAAATTAAACTTTAAAGTCGAGAAGTTTCAGCTTGTACGAGTTGTAGACACGCGAGTACTGGAGACTATATTTTATTTGATATGAAAAAAGAAAGAAAAAAAAAGAGAGAAAAAAAAGAAGAAGAAAGTGAGACAAAATTTTACAACATTAGAAATAATTTTTCATTCTATCATTTGGATTATAATGCCATAAAATCTCGTAGACTACCAAGTAATATACTTTTTCACTGGCAATGGCTGATTGTCAGAGCTGCCACGCACTCTTAATTATTACAACACAATAAGAACAAAAGTCTCGAATGAAAACAATCGGGAAAGAGGAATTCCAACCAATAGCGCAATTTGGCTCGCTGTACCTTCGGCGATAAATTTGCAGCGCCAAGAGCCGAGTGTTTTGTCACCGGAGTAGCGCGGAACTTCTCAGGAATACGCGAGCGTGCACCGAGCAAATAGAGCGAGGCATTAGCAGTGCAATAAGCCACCGATACCCGAAGAAACTCGAAATAAAATGGTTCCCCTCGTATTTCACCGTACGCGCAAAGGTAGATGACACATTTTCTCGTCGGTTGAGCGTTGGCTGCCAATTTTAAATAATATTACCTTTACTCCCCGAATACCGTCGCCGTCGAATCTACGCAACGCTCCCTTCCCTATAAGAAGCGGCGCGACTTTTTTCTTCCTCTTTTTCTTATTTTTTTTTTTTTTTTTTTTTTTTTTTTTTTTTTTTTATTTAAAAAGCTCATTGGCCTTTTGGGAAGGTCGATATTATAGGTTTTTATGACATTATAGGCATTAACGGCATCAAAGGTGTTTCTTTACTAGTTAAAATTAATAGAATGAATATGCAACGCGTTAGAGTCAATGATGTAGAGAGACAGACGCGCAACTGCATCATCAGTACGGGGGAAATAAAAGTTTTGCAAATAAGAAGGAGAGGAGTAATCTTTTATCGATAATTCGAAATAATTGTAAATTGCAAAGAAAAAAAAAAGAAAAAAAAAAAAAAAAAAAAAAAAAAGAAAAGAAAAAAAAAAGGAAAAGAAGGAAAAAAAAAGAAAGAAAATACATGCCTTAGTCGATTAGAGAATTTTCAAGGAATTTATATTTATCACCCGTATTTATTCGAGCCTATTACTAACTAAAAATAATAATTCATTACTGACTTAGATATAAGATACTTTACTGTTCATTGAACTGTAAACCATATGTCGTTCGAATGCAAAAGTATGTCTGTCGTTTGAAGATCGATCAAGTTCGCGGAATCATGATGATGCAAGTCTTATCGACTCGGACGTATTTATTGACTCGTTGGAGATCGATAAAAGTCATCGGCGCAAAGATGTAATATGTCGCCGAGACCAGTGGTTTAGAGAACGTGGTTATTTTCGAGAACGTGCTCTCTCTCTCTCTCTCTCTCTCTCTCTCTCTCACTCTCTCTCCATGTATGAAATATTGAGCGAATGAAGCGATACTTCCGAAATATGTTTATCAATGAAATATTCTCAATGTTTACACAGTCATCATTCTCATCTATAGGCACGAATTCTGTAAACAAAGTACTGACAGATACGTTAAAGGACGGACATAGTCGTCTTATAAATAAATAGTCCGACAATATACTTAAAAAAATCTCGCGCTCGTATAATTATTGGCCAAATCGATAAGAGGGCGGTGTTATTGCATAGCGAGTATTTGTAATTGTTGCTCGAATACCTCAAAGTGTGAAATAATATTTGATAAATCATAATGATGATATTGATGATGATATTGATAAATAAATAATTAATGCACATTTCATTCAAACTTTCAATATCAACTGCATCATCATTAATGTATAATTAACACAAAATTTGACAATTAACATTATGAATATCATGCGAGGATGTCATCATCGTTTATCCGACCTTTATCAATGCGCAAAACTTTACAAGCACAATCATCGTCGGCCAATAAACTCTTCCTATCTCAAATAAATCGTCGAGCATGCCATACGTGTACTCGACTATCCTTAAATTCCTTTGATCACGAAGCCAAATTAATAGGCCTCCGTCATCTTAGCTTAGAATCACGTGTTAACTGTCACATTAGTTAACTGGGAAAATGATTGTCCAACTAACTACTATCAGTGTGAGTTCAAGCGCGGTCCGGCGCCGAGGGATTTCCGCTTGGATATTCGGCAGTGATAAGCGATGAAATCTCGTCTCGGTAATTCGGGGCAACTCCCTTCTCCGTTCTCGGCTATATAGGCGAGGTCCCTTTATCGTTCACTTCCTGGCGAGAATGCGTTCCGGGTATCATCGGAGGCTCGCGCACTCGCTGCTGATATTTTGTCTACGCGTCCGAGTCTCGACGCGCGGCCACGGATTCTTCGTCGGCGTGCATTGTGCCATTGTTCGTGGCTGTGCGTATGTGAGTGCTTTGTTCGATTGACAGGCTGCGGTAAGTTAATGCTTTCATTAACAAAATTCCTTTACTTGGAGCCTCGCGATGGCATTATTTTTCGCATTTTTCTCGGCCCTCGAAGCACTTTTCACCATTTATTCTCCGTTCCTCCCGCGCTTACGTTTAATCTAATTCAATTTAATTTTTCATCTGTTATTGTCTTTTTTTTATTTTTTTATTTTTATTTATTTTCTTTTTTTTTCTTCTTTTCATTTTTTTTTTATTTTTTTATTTTTTTTACGAGCAATTAATCACACGCTCGTGCAATAATTGCTGGGATTGATAAGATTGTTCAAATAATGCGGAATCGAAGGTTAATTGTCGATATATTTGTCTTTTCATTGCCACGTAATGTATAATTAACACAAAATTTGACAATTAACATTATAAATACTATGCGAGGATGTCATCATCAATTATCCGACCTTTATCAATGCGCAAAACTTTACTCTAGAATATCTAAACGAATAATTTGTTCCCATTCAATGCATTTTCCGTAATCAAATCCTTCTCTATAAATCGATAAAAACATTTCTATTTATAATAAATTTATATTTATAACATATTTATAATAAATTTTCGCTTTTACAAGCACACGCATATATGTGGTTATGAATATTTTTTAAATTATTGAGAAGGAGATAGTAGAGGGATCGCTTCAGTATTTTTTTTTTATCTCTCTTTATTCTCTCTTTTTTTCTTTTCTGGCTAAGAGTAACTATTTATATATATTTTTTCGGTGCTATATTAATTTTTCCTTTATTTTGAAAACAAAAACAACAAAAAACGAAAGAAAAAAAAACAAAAAAAAAAACAAAAAAAAAAACAAAAAACAAAACAAAACAAAAAAAAGACATCAATGACGCAACAAAGAGAAGCAGTTCGAGCGACTGATGATCTTTCTTCTCATCGTACATCAGCGCTGCATTTTCAAATCATGGAATTTCTCAGTATTCTTCTCTATATTATTTCCAAGCTATTTATTCGTTAACCTTAAATAAACTATTCTATATTTGCTATTCACTATTTCATAATTTGCTTAAGGAAGGGAAATTTTACGGATATGGCAATTAACAATATAGACGAATGTCTGAAAATATTTTTATATTTATCTTGCAACGTTTTAAATTTTTAAGCAAAGCGACGTTTAATTTACGAAAAGCGCATAAATGTTACAGAGTTAATTATTTTAATTTACTAAAATAGTTTATCGCCGATAATTCGTGTAATTGACAATGGGAAGGATAAGAGGTAAGGAGACTAGATAAATAATTCATTTTCAAATATAGTGGATTTTAGTAAAAGAGTTTTCAAGTGCTGTCAACTCGTTTAGCTTGAGCGTCTCGACGATGACGGGATGCGCGATTTCTATATGGCGTAACGATAATCCGATAAGTATATTAGCTACTTCAAGGTGGCTTACGAAACTTTGGATTGTGAATTTTGGATGTTTGGATATCGTATAAAAGCCAGGCGTCTCTCTCTCTCTCTCTCTCTCTCTCTCTCTCTCTCTCTCGCTTATTGAATAGGTGCGGGAAATATTTAAAAATCCACTTTCCCCGACTGGTTGCGAACTTAAAACGAAACTCTTTTGCCAAATCATTAAGTAATAATATCGCACTGCCGATTGACTTGGTAATGTAAGTGTTTATTAGAACATTTGCAGTAACGAGCGATAAGGCAAATTGCAAGGGTAAATTCGGTCGAGGCGCACATTTATCGTAAAGTTAGGATTTATCGATACGCTATCTAGCTCCACTCGCCCATGTCTCTATAATTATTTTGTACCTGCATAAAATACTTGTACATGCAATGCTTTGAATTCTACGGACTTTTATACGTAATTACGTAAGTTTAACTTACGACAGAATGAATCGAAGGTGTTTTTAATGCATTGCAAGGATCATTTACATGTTCAACATTGTATAATATTAATCAGCGTAAAGCTGCATGCGAAAAACAACGACGAATTTTCAACATTCGAGTGGTCTTGTAAAGCTATTTGAAAATTTTCAAATACTCCGTGCTATATATTATATAGATATCTCCGCACGGATTATTCGTCGTGTTGAGTACGATGGAAGATATATTTCTTAGAACGCGCTTGTTGCTTTTGAAATTAAAGTTGTAATTTAAACAGCAGGCAGGTGAAATGCGAAAACAGTATATTAATGAAATTGTTGTCAATTTACAAGGGTACACAAGGCAATATAGTTGTGGAGTAAAAATTTCTTTGTCATTTTACTCCACAGAAAGATAATTTTTTCTTTACATCAAGCCGCTTAAGACCGTATGTATAAAGATGAGATATTTCCTATTTCTTTAAATAGAAAATGATGTATAAGGTACATTATCTATTAAAATTGATAATATTTTGCTTTAGGCTAAACTAAATGCGCATACGTACTGTACAAATTACATTTACGCTTGTAAAGGAATAGAAAAAACGTATTATAAAATGTTAAGAAAGTTCGATGGCTATTCCCCATCAAATGCGTCTTTCATGTCTATTTCATAAGGATAGATATAAAATACTTGATAGATAAATTGTTGAAGAGATTCATCTTTTGATTGTTATTATGATAGTAATACGAGGAAAAAATATTTACGAGAACGGGCTGAGCTCGAGCGAAATATGTCTATCATCTCTATCTTATTAATGTAAGTGAATTGGGCGGGTTAGGGTGGTAAGTGGTAAGGAAGCATTGTATTCGTAGAATCAGCAGTAGTGAGAGACATTGAAGAAAGGGAAAGATTCATGGGTAAGAGAAATGGAAGATTAAAAAAAAAAAAAAAAGCTCAGAGGAAGAAAAATGAAAACTATATAGAATAAAAGGATGATGTTGATGATGATGATGAGGCTGGTGATAATCGAAGACGCGCTTATTAGCGATTAATAGTCGCTTTTATTTTCTTCGTACGAGTGCACGAGGGCACAAGCCGTCTCGCGAATCGCACACGGCGAAAGGCTCGTAGGTGCTCCCTTACGCACAGGTGCGCGCGCGTATCCATTAAACGCACTTTGCACGTCCGTCCCCTTAATCTTGATGGATTTGCTGGGCGCGCGCTGCCGCTGCCGCTGCCGTTGCCGTTGCCACTGCCGTTGTTCCTGCCCAACTTTTTTATCGTTTTTGTTTTTTTTTGTTTTTTTTTTGTTTTTTTTTTGTTTTTTGTTTTTTGTTTTTTTTCCCCCTCTTATTTGCGTCGTTACTTCAATAATCCAGCTCTCCTTCTCGTCCTGCCTCCTACTCACTTTTGTCCCACGAATTTCACGGTCGTCCAGCCGATGCCAAAAGTGAAAGAGGCAGGGGTGGAGAAATAAGGAGCTCGGAAGCGCGCGCTTTTTCTCGGACTCGGCATAACGAGGTGAATATGACGGGAATAAGAGGAAAGATGATTGTATGGGAGCGAGGATACGCAGAAGGTTCGGCTCTGGCAAAGGAATTGCACCTGTGTTATATCGTCCGATGCCTCGTTCCTACGCCCAACAGGAGACCCTTTTCACGGAGACACGCTTTGGCCCTTATGCAAATCCTTTCCGTGAGACAGACACTTATTTAACGCTTTTTATTTGCCTCGCTCTTTCTCGGCAGATGTCTAGCGGTAAATGTCCGTGGGACAGTTTTGACGTGCAATAAAAATTTTGAGTTTTATGAATGTGCCGTGATAGCTTGTGATTTTATCTGAATTTCTTGTTCTCGTTTCTGTTGTTTTTTGTCTTGTTCATTTTTGTTTTTTGTTCTTTTTCATTTTTGTTTTTTGTTCTTTTGTCTTTTTCTTTTTTGTTTTTTTTTTTTTTGTTTTTTTGTTTTTTTGTTTTTTTGTCGATTTTTGTAATATAGCTACGAATATTAAAGATTTTTACGAATTTGTATTTGGTTAACCCGACCAATAATGTAAAATAACACCTCAATTATATAAGCTATGAGTATGCTCATAATTATCGCTATTACGAATTGCGTCACTTTTAAGTCTTATGGCATTTTTATGAAACTTAAATATTTAATTGAATTTTCACGGAATTTATAATATTTCGTTATAAAGCTAAGATCTCTTATCTATGTGTGCGTAATTCAAGTATATAATCTTCTTCGGCATATCGAGTGCTACATGCAAATAAACAAAGTGCATAAAGCAGTTATAAAATTAAAATTTGTTAATAATATTGACATTTTCTTTACATATATTTATAGAAATCGATAAGTATGAGTTTGAAGGATAGCGAATATAGGATAATATTCTTTGTTAATAATACTTTACTATTAATCCGAATACTTATGGAATAACGTTCGTACAGAATAAATTATTATTCGGTAAGAAGATTGGATTGGAATATTATAAAAATAATTAGAGAATTAGAGATAATTGATGGCTAGTTTAAGGAAAGAAAAAAAAATGCATTGGAAGAAAATTGCATTGGACATGGCAACGAGGCCATTCGTATTCCATTCTTGCTTTGTTTTTTATTCACAGCAACTAATTCGCATAATTGAATTGTATCGTAAATAATATACAACAACAATATCTATGGATTATCTCGGACCACGTGTACGGTCATCATAAACATGAAAAATGTTAAAAATGTTATAAATGATAAAAAAAAAAAAAAAACAAAACAAAAACAAAACAAAAAACACTATTAAATTCCATACGTATAATATACGTAATTACATTCGCGCTTATATCGTAGTCTTATATATTATTCCTACGAAATATACATCGTTTACCATCTTCTCCGCTTTTCTCGCATAATGATAATCTCAATTTATTCCTCAATTCCAATAAACTAGACGATAATTCAGAATCGCGCGATAAAGCCACGCGACCAATATCTCTAGGATTACAATATATAATGAAGCGATTTTTCAAGCTCCTGGAGGCGTAAGGAGCTTTGTTACTCGTTGGTAAAGAACAATGAACTCAAATGATAAAAGAGGAACGAAGTCGATGTTAAAATTATCATAGGATGGGGTACGCGTGAATGTTTATGATCCCGTGAAATCAGCGTCAAGCTCGACATCGATTCGACGAGAGCCGCGTGACATAATTCCCGAGTCGGCTCGACATCACCAATTACATACTTACTACACTTACCAACTCGCATCTACGACGAAATTCGAGATCAAAAGGATCCTAATCATTGAAAATCCGCTTGGTCATGACGGTTAATGGATAAGGAAAGGCCCGCGGGTCTTGATACACTCAGCCTTAAAGCGTTAAAGTTTTTCAGCCACACGAGTGTCGTTGCGAGTCGTGGCCCATTCACCATTTCTCTTCAACTCGTGCATCTGCACCTGCGTGCTCAGATACTCGGATTACCCAATCTGATATTTACGCGCCCCTCACATACAACTTAATTTCGACTTTATCTAATTAACCTCGTTTTAGAACTTTAGTTAATTAAAAGTCTGCCCGGGCAAGTTGAACGACGCAGTTGGATTAATGAATGGCGACGTTTCGAGTGGTAATTGTCGCTCATTTGTAGCACGGATTACCATGGAATTATGCTCAAGCCTTTTGTTCGTTCAATTTTTAATGAAACTACGCGTGGAGTGTGCGTGATGTGAAGAAAATTTTGAAATTAGTAATCGCGTAGCAAGTAAACGCAATTTGATAAAGAAAAAAATCCAAATGTTTTGGCTCGTTTGCTTCATTAGCGGAATTGAAAAAAATATTAACCAAGACTGCTCTTTGCCTTGGTTTAAATTTTAAATTGGCCAATTTGATTTGAAAATTGTAAATTAAGTAATGCAAAAAATGTATGCACACGCACACGCACACGCACACGCACACGCACACGCACACACACACACATATATATATATATATATCCATATGTATATTCACTGATTTTGATATCTCGTTATAAAATGATTAAATAAATATGCTTCTTGCCACTACTTTATAACTACATTCTATAAATATTAAAGATTTTACGCCTCTCGGCTTAACACTTCTTATCGAATAAAATGTTAAATTAAAATACTTTCGAATAATAGTCTAGAGGCACACTTTGTGCTTATTAGAATTATGAGTTGAACAATTACTTTATGTCTGTGTTCTCAACTGCATTGCCCCGTTAACATAAAAATCTGTTGATTAAAATAAAAAGAACAAGAGTTCGATTTTACAAGATATAATACATTAAAGTCTTATTCAAGACACTCACACACACACGAAATCATTACAAATGTTAATTATAAATGTTAATTAATCTATTATTCGAGTGTCTAAATTGATATTTTTGATAAGCTTGCTAAGCTAATCAATAGATTCAAATGACTGGTTATTTCATAACATGGAAAATTCTACTTACAGAAGTTATTGTAAACATAGTTATAATGATTAAATACTCTTTTTACTATTCATGAGTAAAAGATAAAATAATAATCGCATTGAAAATTCACTATTGAATTTAAAATAAATATGTAATTAATTATCAACGCTTGACTTTGAAATCGGTATCTGTTAATTTAATTGAGCATTTTTATTTGAAGGTGATGTAAGCACTTTGCACTTTGAGCTTAAAACTGTAATGCGCATGAACGTTTTGCGTAAAAATAGAACCCCCTCGAAGTTTCATATTTCAACCATAATTTATAATGTATATAATGCTTTATCCAAAAACGCATAAAAACGCAACAAATAGGCAAAATAGAATAATAAATATCTGTATAGTTAATTTTCCGTCGCAATGCAACTATTCAAATTTCTTCTGAAAAAATATATTTGGGGGGGGGGGGGGACAGTTTTGTCTCTCATTGCAAAAACACATAAAACGCAACGAGTCGTGTATATACATCTTGGGGCTCGGCTCGCCGCTGGATAACCCGTAGAGAATTTCCTTAACTTCGTGAGCAAATAAGAGTTAGTTTGCCAGTGTAATATAGACGCATGGGTATAGAAAAGCCGTGGCGCGCATGCGCCATGCTCAAATGGCGCCAGTCCCTTTTATCGGGGATATGATCTTAATTGTTGCGCCCCCACGACGAGCCGCCTCGGTATTTTGACAGTGCAATTTCTACGAATCCGAGCTGACGCTTTCTCCTTACTTTTCCTCACTCCTCCTCTCATTTTTTCCTCCTATTCAGTTTCCCATTTTTGCTCATGCGGTACGCTTCTTTATTTCATTGTTTCGGGATTCTTTTACGAGTTGGTAGACAAATTAGTTGATACGTTTCCAAGGCATCGGCCTTTATTATCATTATTATTATTCTTTTCCCTTCGCCGCCTCACTTTTTACCGCTTACTTGACGAATCGCACTTGTAATTAATTGTACGTTATTTTTCTCTTGCGAGGAGCTGAAGAGGAGACTGGAGACTTAATTAACAACTTGGTTTCGAATATCGTGTTTGAGTATATGTGTGCACACGTATTATGCATCATCGGACTAGGAAGAATATAATTTCGAATAAGCTCTGTATATTATTTGAATAAACCGTAATGCCGGGTGTAATTATTGTTCGACTTTGCAAATTAATCATGGAAGCGAGAATCGTCGTATTATTAAACTTTTCAAGATTAATCGCGCAGAGTCCGAAATTATGATATATTGTTATCTTAAAATTATTAAACTAAAAATTATCAGGTTATCAAACACGTTTGCGCGGTACTGAATAAAAGTGCTAACCAACAGTCCGAAGCCATTTACGATTGACATTTCATTATTTTTATTCTACATTAGTGCAGGGAATGCGTTAGTTGAAAACAAACACAAATAAAAAAAAAAAAAAAAAAAAAAAAAAAAAAATTATAATAATAATAAAAAAAACCACAACAACAACAAAGTGTTAGCACCGTGATAAATCATAATCATTATCGTCGCATTGAAATAAGTTATGAACGTTAAACCACTTTCACGCGTCGACAAATTAACGAATGTTCTAAAGACATTATGTCAAGATGGAGGAATTTACATTCGCATATTAAGTCGTTTATTGATGGGCTCGATATAATTTGCCATGGTTAGCATATACCATGACAATTGATGATTTAGCCTCGGCAGATCAAGCATTTGCATACGAGCAAATTCAACCACATAGCCGAACTTCGTTAAAAATCGCCTAATGCACAGTACTGTGCACCAAAGTACTTTGTGTACTTGTGTACTTGACAGTCAAAAAACGCACTGTTATAACATCCGTGACGCGTTTTAGCTTCCTCGATCAATGCTCTATCGATTAAGAATTATTAAAAGATCCGGTAATTATCGTAATCTCTGTCGTCGACGTCCGCCGATGCCGCCGGGTCTGATCGAGTCGTTTCTACACATATTTCGGGTAAAGCCACTTTAATAACATATATGTATAGGAAAATACAAGTAGCCATTAAGCGGATTCGCGCAAAAGAATTTATAACAACAATTCCATATGTTTATCAACATACATTACGCGTTCCATATTTTTCTTTCTTCCTATTTCTTTCTGTTTCTCTCTTTCGAATCGTTTACCATCTTTCTTCATTCGATTTTTTTATCTGCCTGTTCGTTCGTTTCAATATTGCCGATACATTAGATGCCATAAGCGGGAAAATCGACGAGAATCATCATGGAGCGGAATTAGAGTTAGATTAGCTTTTAGAGTGTTGGATCGATTTTCAAAAGTTATAAAGGTGTAGCAAAGGAATAGATCGCGCTGCTTGCCACGTCAAGTCTTTCTCCGACGTTTCCTCTACTCTTCCCAATACAGTGGACAAAGATGCAATAATACAACGCCAACATTAGCGCCTGGGTTGATGTGCATTGTCCAAGTTGCAGTTGGCCGGTCGCAAAAACGGTGTACGTCGTCGTCACGGCGGTGCTAGCCTTAAATGATTGTCGCATAGTGACACTATCACAGGCCGAGAATGCCGCGATCGCTGACCGGAGCAAACGCACGTCGATAAAGCATAGGCGCGCGTTCCCCACGCGCATCGTCATTTCGTCGACTAAGCGAAAAGTTTTCCTTGAAAAGCGCCAATACGCAAGGGCGCCGGAGGGGGAGTCATCGAGATTGTATCGTCGCCGAGCGAGCGAGACGGGCGCGATAAAACGAAACGAGTTTTCTGTGCAGACGCGCACAAACGCTCCCCCTCGTAAAGATACGCGCGCCTTATTTCGTTTATACATTTGTGTTGGTACGCTTCCGCGGAGCGCGCGCCCATCGCTAATCTCTCAGCAATTTGTTGCGCACCGTATCGCAATCTCTCTTTCCCCCCCACCCCCCCCCCCCCCCCCCCCCCCCCCCCCCCCCCCCCGACTCGCATATGTATCACTTCATTTGGATTCCCATTGGAGGCCCAGTCGTCCCTTAATCCTTTGGCTTCGCTGCTCGTCGAGACATTTTTCGCATAATTCCGCCGATCTCTTCATCCGTATTCGTTTGTATTTCGAGCCGCGAGCACATGGAAACTGTCGGACAAATGCGGACGAAAGCATTAGCGCAAAGCTGGACAATGTTCTTTCATCGCTGGTGGCCCACTAAACGGCCATTCGATACTCGACAGTTGGTAAAGAATGCTCGACGACCAAGACGAGACTCTGAAATATCGGATAATATGCCGAATTTGGCTGCCTCGATATTCAAAAGGCAACGTAAACGTGCATCGGCGATTTATCCAATTTTCAATTTAGAAAAAACATTATCGATTGAATTGCACATAACTTTACGTAATAAATTAATAAATTACTTTAGTATTTTCTTTTCATTTCATCAACAGTATTTTAGTACTCCTTAAATATCATATGTAAAATTCTAAAACTTTTATTCGCACCGCATCTTATGATATAATGCTCGGTGGTGCGAAGTTTTCTCTAATTAATTTACAAGAATCTCTTCGAGCTATTCGTAATGTCCAATAATTCACGATTTAAAAGCACGTTATTTACGTGAATAATATAGATCATTAAGTTTCAATCCGTTCATAAATCTAAAATATATTATGTATTAGTATTTTAATAAGTTACGCTTATCATAATTTTATCATAAATCTTTGGCCGTGAATCTCCGATTCAATTCGATCGCTGATATTATTATACTTGGGAAAGTAAACTATAACAAATGTTAAAGTCGATCTTGACGTCTCGTATTAAATTATTATTATCTTTGAAAGGGAATGTCACAAACAGTTTATTTCTAACGAATAAAATACTTTTTAAAATGAAATAAACTAATGCATTTCTATAATTGAGAAATGGTCTTTTACATAATGAAATGCTGAGCATTTAATGAGTGGAACTTAAAGAAACATTAAATTTTCGGAAAACCTTTAGTTTTAGATTGAAACATACATTCAAACATACATACGAGTCATACAACTCGGGAAAAAAAGATATTAAAATGAGACTTAAATAATGCATTTAAGCATACAGGACTCGTACGTGCGTGCAATAAAGAATTTTTTGGACACACGTAGGTAATAGGAAATGGCCTGCAGTGTGTTTCGATCAGAGACTATCGATTGTACAGACATCGTAACGAGCGCCATTACGTAAATACGATTATCGAGACCATTAATCTTAATGAAAATATTTTTTTTTTTTAGCTTTATCCCATTATTAATTCACTAAAGCACTTAAACTAAGAAATAAACAAGACTGCTTTACGATATGGCTAATTACGTACGAATGTAAAATATCGATTAAAGCTCGTTTGTGTAGCTGAAAATGCTTCCGTCGTGAATAAGGCTTCAAAATAGCCAGACACAACACCCGTGTGATATATGGACTCGAAGAAATATCAATTGATTAGATCAATATAATGTCTTGGGTGGAACATACAAAGCCGTGGACTCACCTCGACTATATAAACTAACAACTCACGGTTGGACAGTTATTACGTAAATAAAAAGGAACGTGCGTGCGCACGTGTGTATGGCAGTGCGGAGGGCGCCAATTGCGTCGTGGGGATGATCGGCGATGGGGGATGGGGGACGGGGGATGGGGGGGGGGGTATGGAGGGGGGGGGGAGGCGGTGGCGAGCGAGGGGCGTAGCGATCGAGCGATTCGCAAGGCGCCGGCGTGAAACCGAGGCGATCCTGTAAATAGGCAACTGACTCGCTAATTCGATTCGAGCATTTGCATATGTCCAATTAACGGCATTCCAGGCTAGAAGTTACGAGAGCTAAACGGTTAGGCGCGTTTGGTGGCGGGACGGGGCGGGGCGAGGCAGGGTAGGTAGGGGAGAGTTGCACGATCGTTGCGCGACCCTTGTAAACGTTCCTCGTCCTTAGCGCCAATGGGACATTTGCACCCACTCTTCTCGTCTTCGACGTGCAATTGCGTCGACCGCCCGAGTGCGATAATAAGTTCGACTTGTTTACGGCAATCGGGGATTGCGCGCGGGTCCAAGGGTCAGACGCTCGCAATATTTTTCATCGATACCCATTACCATGCTAATATTCAATTTTCATGCCTCTCGCGATATCTCGAGAAACCGGGGATAAATTGGTCTTTCCTAACCAGCCGACTGCTAAAAGAATTTTATTAAGAAACAAATAAGAATTGAAGGCAACGTTAAGTCTTTGGTGCGATAACCGATCTTCATTCTTATTTTATCTAGGAATTTTTGTCGTTTTATTGGTTATTTACGAGATATTGGCGAGCAATCTCGAAGCGCCCGCGTCACGTGAAGGATATTATAACTCCATCGGCCCCATCGGCCCCATTCCTATCGACGATTGAGGAAGAAAAATTTTTTATCTCCCCATGGGCCGAAATGGGGGCAATAGACTACTTATTATGAAAGTACATTAATATTTTTTCAAGAATCGTATGAGTTAAGGGAAGCACCAATATTCACACGTGAATGCAACTTGTATATTGAAAAATTTTATTATTTCCATATTATATGATACAGTTTGAATTGTATGTTTAAAATTAATCGTGAGAAAGTTAAATTTATATATTCGTTGAGTCATGAAGAATTTTATAAAATTTCATTCGATTATAATAATTAATGTATTTATTTGTATATTTTATTTCTGTTTTTTTTTTTTTTGTTTTTTTTTTTGTTTTTTTTTTTAAACGATTTTTAGATATTCACTCGACTATAATGAGAATAAATTTAATTTAATCTCATTTCAAATTATATGAATAATCGTTGAACTTTAATTGAATTTTACCATTCGGTAGAAAAATAATTATTACATTTCATATTTAATGAATGTCAGCCTTAAAATTTGTTTGCCATTGTAGTAGACGTAATATTTTAATGATTTAGTGGAAGTTGCATTTGCATGAAATTATAAGAAGAATTTGCTTAGATATTAATTTATCAAATTTCATTAACTTTGTGACTTTGATGAATATTTATGTAAGGACTGCGACTTGCATTTCTACATAAATAATATTTAGAACTTTGAGTGAATGATAATTGAAATAATTTCTAGCGAATGGTAAAACAGAAACTAAGTAATTATTTAATCATAACATTTATTCACTACATTAATACATTAATATTGGATATAATCATATGTTTACTCGACAATATTACTTAATTATAATTTTTTGTTTTTGTTGCAGGTGAGTTAAGAGAAACAATAATTTTACAAAATCATTTCACGTACGTACGTTCGATTATAATTATTTATTTATAAAATTATTATAATCTTTAAACAAGCATGTATGGAAAAATTTCAATTACCAAATATTGAAATATTGAAAGCACTTAAATATAATTTACACTATAATTTAATAAAATCTACACTTACAATAGCTGAATTCGATGATTATTGATAATGATTACTATTATCACTATTATCACTGATATTTCTCTAATTACATAATATATTCTATAGGTAAGGAAAATTAACAAATGTCCCTATAAATTACGAAGCAAATAATAAATAATTCAGGATTGTATTGTCTTAATAAGCATAAGAATGATCATAGATAATATTAAGTTGAAAATTTTAGTGGCTTAGAGATCGGAAACGCTAATCTATCGCAATCACATTGGAATAGACGAATTGCAAATAAGTAATTAATCGGAATCTGATGGATTTAAACATCCCTCAATCTCGGCTTGAAAACTATTGCCAAGTTGCAGCGTCGAGCTCCAAGTTATACATAACGAATTCGAGGAGCAAAAAGGAAAGAAAAGGAAACGTGTATATTCGTCGTAATTCGATATTCGCACGCACGTGTATCCGCCTCGCACTTCATAAATAAAAGCCGTTCGAGACGCTGACGATGAGGGGAGCAGGGGGAGCAGGGGGAGCAGGACAGGGCGGAGAGAGAGAGAGAGAGAGAGAGAGAGAGAGAAAGCGAAAGAGAGGTATAATGTAAGTGGTGGGTGAATGGGTGGGGGCTGTTGGTTGATGGGGTGTGGGGAAGGGAGAAAAAGGGTTTTAGCGCGCGCGCGCGCGCGCGCGCCTCCGATTACCGATCGTCCCGTGCGAACGGAGCTTTATAAATCAAAAGTTTATCGGACATATAATTCGATCCAATCGCAGCAATCGATAAATTCTTGGAGTGTCTTTTATTATGTACATGGGAGAATGAGTCTTTATAAGAGACGAGTCTCTTCTTTCGAGAGTGCGATTTTAATTGCAGTCATAAATGTGTGCTTTTCTCGATTTATTCGATTTTTATGCTGTTATATCGTTAAAAATTATGAGTAAATTTGCTCAATCTTTCGTTATTTTCTTTAACGTAGTACGAGCAAAATTGAGATTCGTGATGAATGACTCATCTGATTATGAATATTGAGAATTGTGCTTATACATTATCATTATAGCATCATTATATTACTCAACATAATTGCGCGTATTTGTTGAAAGATTTTTCGAAAGCACAATCATGTCGTTTAAGTTTAATTAACACTCTAAATTATGTAAAGTTTAAAGTTTTCATAAATTATCAATGTCACTCTTAAGCTTTTTATATACTTAATTCGAGCAAACATGACTTTAAACGTTAGCCGTATTCACTTCAACTTTTACACAGTTTAACTTTCGTTTAGTGCGAGCCGCGAAAGAAGGTAATTTACGATGATTGTTTTACGCCGAAAACAATAAACGATAAAAAAATAAAATAGATGATAATTCATTTGTCTTTTGTTTTTGATTTTCAGTAAAAGCGATTAATACTTTAATATTGAAATGCTGAGTTGAAATTTAACGAATTTAAAATTCATCTAGACTCATGAGGCAATAAATATTAATAATTTCAGTATAAATGCATTTTAGCTTGACCATCGAATCGTTAAACTGTATTTAAGTTATGTAAACATAAATCACCACATTACCTTAATTCTAGAACATAAAATACTTTGTTAAAATGTACTTATGTAAATTATTATTTTTAATGTCTTTGCAATGAAAAATCTCGTGTGTATTATTGCAGTTGATTTTTCGTGCTCTTAAGTATTATAAATAATCTTATAGATGAATCAACAATAGCTTATCGCCCTGTTGAACTGGACTCTATGAGATTCGATTAACGCGACCGATGAATAAGAAAATTGTTATTAGACGATATATAACGATTTTATTTGTAATGAGCGAAATAAACTTTTATTAACTATTTGCCATTAATTGATATTAATTGATAAGTTATAATATTATTCTGGAATAGTTGTAAATAGGCAAAAGTTTATTACCACATAGGTCACATAGTTTTAGTCGCTACTTAATCTCTTAGTCTCCCCATATCCTTAAAATAGCAGTATAAATAACTGCATCAAACCTTGAAATCAAGCATAAATTAAATTACGAACTTTGCGGCGCGCGCTTCGATTGACTACCGTAAACAATTTACAAACTTTTCATTATTGATTTGAAAAAGGAGACGAGAGCGAAATTGAAATCAATATATATATATATATATATATATATATATATATATACAACAGCAACGAGTTGGCTAAGCGCGTGAAATGCACTTTAATATGTATATTAAGGATCCATAACAACAGGAAAGCCACGTCTCGCGTATATTGATATATGCCTATGGCTATTTTAAATCTTAAGCCCGACGGAGCTGAGGTAGGAATATAAAAAGGGAGAGGTAAAAGTGACCAGGTAAGGGCTATGCGCACGCCTTAATGCGAGCAACCAACGCTAGCTTGACAGTATCGTGGGTGTCTACATTTCCTTACTAATGCAAGCTCACCCTCTCCCCCAACGTAAATAATCTCAAATCCCGTGAATGATGTTTTTTCGACGTCCGTGAAATATAGTTCCACGTTGCGACTTTTCGGCGTGGGAGCAACGCCAATTCAATAGAGTGAGCTCTTTTATGTCGCTTGGGCGCGAGTTGCGACGATGTAATGGCAGCAAAGCAGCGTATTCTAAATTATTATTGGACATGATTTTTGAACTTTTGTGAAAAGTCGTTTACTAGCCAGTGAATTCTATCGGGCCTAGTGCATCATTGTTGCCCCATTGACGTTAAGCGAAATTTTCTCCCGTGTACCTTACGAGGCAAAGCAAAACTCTGGCTGTATACAACATTACCCATTTATATTGCGTACAATGATTACGTTTAATGGATCGGCGCGTGAGTTCACATCCAGGAAAAAAAAAAAAAAAAAAAAAAAACGATGAGGATATAATTATTTTAAGATAAATCAGACCAAAGATTCAGTCGGTTGCAAGTGAGAGATTTTACAAAATTAGTGCAGACCTAAGTAACTTAATGAATCTTTGCATCTCACAGTACGAGATAGATAGCAAATGATGAGTGATAGTGATTTAATAGTAGATGAGTGATAATGATTTAATAACTATAAATCAAGCAACTCTATATGGATGCAATTAAAAAGTATCGTTTAATAGCGATTGAATGGCATTTTCAAACACAAGTTCGTCATAAATATTCTCGTATGCCACTTAAACGTCTATATTTTGCCAATCGTCGGTACATAATATTCGGCCATAATCATACTCCACAGCTTTTAGCAACGTAATGATTTGCAAGCTACCCGAGCAGCAAGACGATACTGCAAATCTTCTTTTTTTCATTCTCCTGGTAGATACATATAACGCACACGACTCCCTGATTTGCACTTTAAACACCGTTGTTCGCCATCCCACCTTTTACACCTCTTTTGCTCCTTTTTCATCCTCCGAGCTCGAGTACCCGAGGCACACGACCAAGGGCACACAATAATACATAGCTGATTATAATCGTCGACATATCTTTTTAATGCTCGCACTCATCATTTAGCTGCATAGCGCTCGCCCTCGCACTACAACTAAAATTGTCGATTAGGCATTGTAAGTGTGCTGAAGCACTCGTAAATAATACCGATACGGAATATTTATTTATAAATTGCTCGTTGATAATTCTGATAATTCTGATATACTAGACATTTCATTTGCCGTAAAAGCTGACATTCTTACAATCGACGAGCCAAACCTTGTTCCCTTGTAATGCACTATCATAAAATTTTCACTAACATTTTCCAAGAAATTTCTAAATGAGTTGTAAAAATATACGCGCAAGAAGTGTCGCTCGTGATAATTTAGAAGCGCGCAGGACGAAATTTCATCTTAAACGTCTCGATGAAACCATATAATTTTGTATAAATATGAAACCTACCAGTGGTATAACGTACGAGTGTAAATAAGAATCGAGGAAAGTTAATATACTCCAGTGATGTTATAAATTAACGTACTACGGATTATCAGCTTAAACAGGAACCTAAGCATAATATTTATAAAGTTTATTATCATTTAATATCTTATCCACTGACTTAGCAAATTTGTACATAACTGATTTAACGATATTCTTTTTAAATACTAAATTTACGATCGTTATTTTTACAAATGATTAAACTATATGCCAACCACCTACAAAATTGTGAGAAATTTAAAATCATTTACTTTTAAAATGTTATGTAGAAAGTAGTTTTATGTTTAAGTTGTGCGATTATAAGGTTATTATTTTAGAACATTTGAGACTTTTATATTTGTTAATCATTCTCTCTTTAATGTCACCCTAAGTAGAAAATTATTTATTTACTTGTTGATAAATTTCGCTAAAAGTTTCGATTTCATCGGAGAAAAATGGAATTACTGATACTTAAATACATGTTATTTTGTATGTGTGCGTGCGTGTGCGTGCGTGTGTATTTTTTGATCGTAGGAATTTATTATTTAATAGTATTTATACTATAATATTTGATTCTCCATTGCATATATATATATATATATATATATATTTAAATATTATTGAAATTGAAAGATTCCTGATTATTTCCAAATACTTGTGTGATTTAAAAAAGTTTATTATGTATTGGTTACTAGGCATTTAGTTGCTGCATAATTTTCGAAATTTAAATCTGCGCTCTTCAATACTCTTTGATTTAATTTGTTGGAAAAAATATCAAACTCATGATATATATAAGGTTCTATCTTAATATCTACAAACTTTCCAAAGATTTTCAACTAGGTAAACGTGAAACTTACATAAAATATTATAATTAACATATATGTAAATATTATTTAAATATCAATGATTCTATTCGCATCG
>NW_011948431.1:4139673-4172173 GCF_000503995.2 Ceratosolen solmsi marchali | reverse complement strand
TATGGATCATTTTTTCGGCTATGCTTAACAAACATACCGCCACTCAAGCCCCAATTATGAAAATTCGAGGCTCGAACAAAGTTCGACTTTGATAATAATGTCCGTGACGATCCGAAAATAAAATTAATCTAACTATGCGCAATAATTCGTATGAGTTTAATTGACTGGCCTAGATTTATTATTATACGATTTATGAGTAAACATAATTATTGGCAGTATACTTCCCACGATAATTTGAATAAAAATTTATCGAAGTTTATAAAACTTCCTTACAAATCAACGTTATTTCAATAAACTCGCATGTATAATAGGATATGTATATTTGCGCTTAAGATAAGGATTCCTCATAGATTGTGGGAATTTCTATTTAAGATTGAATAAAATTTTAATACTTAAGTCATGCAACTGTTATTTAACGACTCACTGACTGACTTTATGTATTTAGAAATCATTGAGCGATTTGCTCGAGCATACTTGATGTACAGTTTAACTGTAATGACATAATCTTAATAATACGTTTCGATTCAAATCGACATAATTTTCATTACAATCGATTATCATGCGAAACATCATATTAGACAGTGTATTTGAAAAATCATTTATTATAAAGCTCGATGATGAAAGGAATGATTGTGACTTCCGGCTGAGGAGGAGAAGCTAACGATCGCGCGTTATTCGAATTTATATTATTAAGAAATGATTTTTCGCGCTTTGATTAGATACGGCGACGTTGATGTTGATTTGTTAATATTACTAGTGACACTTTACACGCTAAGCACATATTTCTCTTGCTCTGTGCGTCAAGGTGCAGTGCGATTAAAAAAACCGGGTAATATCGCGACAAAAATTAAAATTGTCGACAAATGGGCTTATCTCGTCTCATCAACGTACGTATTCCGCATCCCAGCCGTAACGAAGAAAGAAAAAAAGTGAGAGAGAGAAAAATGTCAATAGCGCACACTGTTAAGAATGCGTAAAGTCTTTATTTCCTAGCAACAGTGAGCAATTCGCATAACGCGCGTCTTACATTAATTCGTTAAATCGCTTAAAAAGTGGTAAAAACATACAACGAGAGACAGAGAGACAGAGAGACAGAGAGAGAGAGAGAGAGAGAGAGAGAGACAGAGATGAAGCACGGTGTAATTTGCATTAGTGGCGCCGTGTCTGCACATTCTCAACTTATTATCGTTGAGGTTTTGAGCAATCGCTTACATAGCCGCGAAGCGCTTAGGCCGCGTGATACCGAATGATTATGAAGGATTGAGCGATTGCCGCACACATTGCCCGACAGCTATACCACAAAGATACTTTATCATAGATCAAAAGAGATGCAAGTCTAACGAGGCTCGAGACTTTTCCAGTCTCCGCCGCGCTAAGTTTATTTGTATTCGACTACATTTTCGCGTCGAATGTTTTTCTTTCGCTAACGTGTTTTCGATTTGTTTATACGAGTCAGGCGGCCTCCACTGAGAAAGTTAATTTGAGAAAGACATTTTTGACGTCGCCTCATAATATAATTTGCTAACCCGAGCGTAATATTATTGCGGAACATTTCAAGTGACAAACCAAACGCACTTTACAACGTTGTACTAAAGCAAACATGTATTCTTGTAAAGGTAGAATCGACTTATTAATTTCACTCAAACATGAAGGACAGTGATTGATAAATTGAATCTCGTACGTACTCCATTACGCCCAGTCAATTATATAATTCTCCTTCGTTATTGTATGGGCGCGAAATTTATTGACTTACAGTTGTAAATTAATGTATTAGCCGAATGAATCACAATCGAAGAATAATAATTACTCCTTTATCATCTTTCCCTTTATAAATCTCTTTATAAATATCATCAATTATTGTTATTAATTCGTAAATTTCGATAATTGGATGAAAAAAACTTTTAAATATATTTACACGTGGTTGGCATTCCAATATTATTAAATACTTACGTAATTAAAATTAATTTGCGTGCATTTATCCAACGTCTTGGAGTCAAAATGATTTACCTCTTATCAAATGCTCCTATTTCCCTTTGCATAAATGCTAATTAACATTTTACAACAATATAATTTAAAAGTCTCTAGTATTTGCTAATATCATTTACATATCGTAATTTTTCTCTTAAAGTAAGTACAAATCTTGTCGTCTAACTAATTGTTTGACGTATTTATCATTGAATATTTTGCAGCGCTATACAATTTTATTAAAACTTTACATAAGCCCAAGGCAAACATTTTTATATTTTGTAATACGTTATAACACTTACCTTATTTATATTTATTTTGCGTCTTATAAAAATGATTATTATTATTAATGTTTAAGCTTCAACGTATGTATATATATATACCAAGACAAAATATACTTTAACGCAATAGTAATGAGATAATATTTATTAATATAACAAACGTAGTTGGGTCTCCTTCTAGGTGAAAGACTTAAATAAAATATTTTGGTTTGCATTTAGAATTAATTATGAAAATAATTGTACATCCAACGTCGATTACACTAATTATAAATATTTGTCCCCGCATTCTTTCCTCATAATGATTAGTTTGAAAAAAGATATAACATATCGTAACTATAATTGTAAATAATTTTTTCATTTTGAATTTAAAATATAATCTACGTTATTTAAGTTATATTCTTATATGCACGCACACACGGACACGCGCGCGCACGCGCGCACGCACGCACACAAAAGCGTATTATATCAGCGTATAAACATTTATATTTAATCAAATTGATGGCTTAACGCGCAATATAAATATGAAAATACTTTATCTTAATTTCAGTCTTTATGTAAAAGAATTTCTTACCAGATCTAGTACTGTTATGTGAACGAATTTTCCAAAAAAACAAAATAAATGAAAAAGTCAACTAAAATTTCTATGTTTGATAGTTTTTCAACGCCCTTATTATATAGAAAATATGTTCATAATAAAGTACCGACGCGAAGAGGATAAGTCTTAAAGGTAAATTTCTTTATCCATGAATTAAATGAGACGTAATTTCTTGCGACGCTAACTTTCGCTTTTAATGATAAAAGGGTTTTCCAACGATCGAAAGTGGGGTGGTGGAGAGGGAAATGCTTCTCGACGTTTCGCGACTTCCCGAATTGGTAATTGTAAGCGAATAATAAGAGAATCAAAAAAATTTTCTCTGTACGCATGAAAAGCTGAGTTAACGAATTTAATCGAATATTTGCAAAGATTTTCCCGGATTCGCAGTAATTTTCAAAGTTTGATGCCTCCAATATAAATGAATGATTAAAGAGAAATTTTTAATCGATACATTACTACTTTCCTATATGTACGACTAGAATTTGATGAATTTATATTATATTTTGTTTAATAAAAATATAAGAATGAAAAAATCTTTTTCCGTACAACCTTAGTAAAATATTGTGAATATTTTATAAAACTTAAAAAAACCTAATGAAGATTTCATTTCAAACTTCATCAGAGACTTCATCAAACGAAAGACATTGTATTTGATATTGAAATTTCTTACAATTTTATCAAGCATGCGTGTAAATGAGAAAAAAAATTAGTTTTTAAATTTGATTAATTTTCAAGTTTATATTCATTGTTTATGAATGAATGACTCCAAAGTTTTCAAGCTGCATATTATTATCATTATATAAGATATATACCAACGGTTATTATCCATTCTTATTATTCAAAAATGTTTTTTATAGCATGTCTGGCGAACCATATTTCGGGACGTGCCGGAAAAGTTGCATTCAAGCCTGCAAACAAAATGAAAAAAAGAATTATTACATCGCTACATTTATCTTCTCAAATACTCCAAATATGTAAAAGCCTTCGCTTGGAAAAAAATATAGCATTTAAGCATTAATATGCGATATATACCGGTTTAACAATAATGAAGAGAACCAACTGAATAACAATAATAATAATAATAATAATAATAATAATAATAATAATAATAACAATAATAATAATAATAATAATAATAATAATAATAATAGTAATAATAATAATAATAATAATGATAATGATAAAATTGGAGATACTCTAAATATGAAAAACAATTGAAAGAATAGAAAAAATAAAAGTAAATATTAAAATGGTCAGGATTACTTTTTAAAAAATTAAATTAATACTGAAGTAATGGCCATCGTAATATTAAAGCTACCACAATAATTTTTCGGCCGATGTAATTGAAATCAAAATAAATCTTAATTATATCATGAGTCTTGTTGACTTACTATTATTTATTTATTTTACATGATTACTGAATACATTTTTTTTTTTTTTTTTTTTTTTTTTTTTTTTTTTTTTTTTTTTTTTTTTTTTTTTAACAGTATAGGTAAAGTCAACAAAACATATATGAGTTAGCTAAAAAGCAGTATAAATATAATCTGTGAATAGTGACATGCAGTTTATGTATCTTGAAAAAAATATTGTTTGTCTGATTTATGTTAGAAATTCATGTTTGCACGATAATTATTTATCCATTACACAATATTATCAACATAAAATTATTTTATGTATTATTTACTAAAGATTCACTTATTTTCATATGGATTTCATCCAAAAAATACTCATAAAGTATATATAAATTTTGTATATACTTGTAATTCCATAAAATTTTATGTTAACTATGTATATATATATATATATATATATAAATGCATATACATTGAAAAGTTTAAATAAGCGTATCAAATAAATTTTTACTCATTATAAAATTCCGTCTCACTAAATAATTTTTATTTATTTATTCTTTTTACTTTCTTTTTATGTTAAAGTATATTACAAAAACAGGTAATACTTATGTGAAAGATTTGTGTCGGGAATAACACTTGACTTCGAATTTCTCTTGACAGTGAAGGCATATTGAGATCGTTCAAAACGATATCTATCTGGCAAATTATAAAAGAAAATGAGAGAGAGAGAGAGAGAGAGAGAGAGAGAGAGAGAGTAGGAGAGAAAGCGCGTGAAAAGAGGGAGTGAGAGAGTGAGAAAATCAGTTGAATCAGGACTGTGAGGAAGAAATCAGATATGTCGACTTCGAGATGGGATTCAACAGTTGCAGAGATGATAAGATATAAGATACTTACATGATATATGTCATGTCTGTAGTTGATGGATTTTTGTCAAGGTTTGAAGTGTGCTTTCTAATATCCAAAATATCGTGCTTTGACCTTACAAAGTCCGACTTTTGAAATATAATTAATTGATTGAGACAGGTTTATAAAAGTAAAATTCAAAATAATATTGAAAATTATAAATTTCCAATGGGAAGAGATACAGAGCCGTATATTGTATTTGTCTACCCGTATATAGAAGAACTATTAATTCTGTTAATATAAACAACCTATTGTTAACAAAAATAAAAAAAAAAAAAAAAAAAAAAAAAAAAAAAAAGAAAGAAATAAATAAGTAAAAATAACGAAAATATAATCAATGAAAAATCATCTTCAAATTTTATCAATCACGTGTTCACGCGTTCTTAAAGAAACTTAAATTCTCATTAAAAGTAACTGTAACGATAAACAAAAAACAAAAAAAAAACAAAAAAAAAAAAACAAAAAAAATACAAAAACAATACAAAAAAAAAACAAAAAAAAACAAAAAAAAAAATAGCTACGGTTTCTAGTTATAAAGGCCATATGTGGTTGCGGTACTCGTTTAAAAGCGAAAAAAAAGAAGAAAAAAACCGGGACGCCAAAAAAGAGGATGAAAGGCAAGAAAATCGTGGGCATGTGAATCGCGGCTGACATAATATTTTTATGCGTGTAAAATCGTTTCGCTAAAGTGTGCGTCATGCATCTTTAGGATTAAGGTTATCGTGCCGAAATGTGAAAATATAGCGTTCGGGCAGGCGAACAAAATTTGCACGTTAGCGAGATGTCGAAAAGTCGCGAAGCCGCTTTAAAGGGACATTAAAGCGTGAAATTGTTATTTAATTGCCTGGCTATGATTTTTCTCCATCGGTTTTTCGGGCGGCGCGACTTTTTCGCAAACGATCCCAGACTTGTCAAATAAATTACGACGGATTATAAGACGATGTAGTATAAAGAGACGTTGGTTAAGGATTTTTCTTTTATTTTTCATCTCTGTTATTACCGAGCGGCTTCTTGTCATCTTGCTCATGGTAAATAGGACGCAAAGCTTGATGATGAATTTCGAATTATTTGGCGGAAGATTTCTGCTTTTATAATGCAATAATTTTTCTTACACGTGCGATAAATGCGCGGGATTTGAAAAATTGCTTCCTATCAATCACCATTCGTTTTCATCTTCCTCCTCTAAAGGACAAAATAGAGTCTAAAAATTATTTTTATACCATACGATCGCATTATTATCAATGCTATAAAGATAATATTTAATCTTTGTTTTTGATTGATATCCAAGGATCCAATGAAATAATGCGCGCGCACACACACACACATGTATATATATACGTTTACAATATTGTACTATGGTTAATTCCTTTTCTTTCTCTTTTTGTTAACGAAAGTGAAACGTTAAAGATTTTATTTTCTTATTATTTTTCTTTACGTTATTTTTTAATTTATGTTTATATATTGCGATTAAAATTCTTTTCTATAAAAATGAATGAAAAAAGGCAATCGATAAATTTGAATCTGAATTTCCTTCATGTCATATTACATTTGAATTCTCTACATTAAATTAAATATATTCAGTTAAAATATTTAAATGATTTTATTCGTACACTTTATACGAAAATATTAATATTTTCTTCAAATTTGTTCATAGATTTGTGGGAAATAAATATCCGTTCGACTTTATCGCTTCTAAATGGTCGATAAAAAAAATTAATATTCAAAACTTTCACTTAATGTTTTTATTACAAAATAATCGCATTTAACGTATGAATTTGGACGCTGGCCTCGAAATTTTAACAACTACAAAATTGCAACAAATTCGTATTCGTATTCGTACAATTTATTTCAAGATAAAAGAATATGAAATAGAGAGTCAGTCGGTCGGCAATCTATTAACTCCCATTGTTATGCATAAGTACTGTACACTGTATATTAATAGTTAAGATTTGGGATGAATTGTACATAATGTGATTAATAGCGTTCTATACAGCTGGAAATTACAATTGCATTTGTATCAATAACAATTATTTGAGTTGAGAGATTTACGTAGTCCATAAAAATGGCGAAAGCTTTGTAGGATCCCCAATGAAAATAGTGCTCTTAAGAAGGATTTACTTAATAAAGGAGCATGGCGCTCAGTGCGTCGATCCTTACAATTCCTCTGCCCATAAATGAATGAAACATATGTTAAAGCGCTAATCTACGAAGATTATGCGTACGGACTTATCCTCCGGAACAACTCGCCGTTATAACAATAATTTATATGTTTCACGCCTTCGCATTCTCGTTGCGTTAATGCTCTCCATCATAATAGCACAAGGCGCTAAGCAATTTCTCAGGAGTGCTTTTATAATGTCGTGCTTGCACATATTGTGAAGAGGCAACAGATCATTGGTGAACGTACATTGTTCCAACATTTGGTTTTGATGCCAAACAATGCGTAATAAAGTGACTATAAAACGGTCGGGGTGAATGTCACTTTTACGACCGCAACATTATTGTCGCAGTTTCTTTTTATATAAATATTTAAACGCGCCATAAAATTATACAAATATTGAAATATTTATATTATTACAAAGCAATTGATCCATAAATTATTATTGCCATTTATGATTCGTTTCACTAAAATCAATCAGAATTTTTAATTTCATTGACATGCGCATGACATACGCGAGCATACGTTATGTAATAACTTGGTAAATATTAAACATTCCGTTCTTGAAGATAAACAAAAAAAGATAAATAAAAAAATAAAATGAAATGAAAAAAAAAAAAAAGAAAAAATACATTAAATTATTCATGAAATTAACGAAGCTGATAAGATGACTGTCAAAAATAAATAAAATAGTCTATTTGATGTTACATAACGTTAATTAGTATTTCACATTGAACATTATGTGAAGTATTAAAGCGCTAACTTCAATGATTAAATTGTTTTGGAATAATGTATTATTATGATTGACATATTGTCAAGATTGTTAATGTGATTTAATTTATATATGAATTAAAATTCTCCTCTATACAATCGTCGAAGGACAGAATACTTAAAAATGGATGTAGGGCAACTTGAGCTCAAAACGGAAAAAGAACAAAACCGTGTGTGTGTACTTTCCTTTACAAATAGCGTGTTAAGTTGCGCGCGTACGTTTGAGTTTAAGAATAAAAGAGAGAGAGAGAGAGAGAGAGAGAGAGAGAGAGAGAGAGAGAGAGAGAGAGAAAAGAGAGAATAGGAATTTAATGAGAATACGTTTTTTAGTCTCGGTGGTTAGTTATTAATTTTATTATGAAACGCCGAATAGCTAAAAATTTCCACACCAAAATGACTTTACGTTTAATTAATACAACTTTCTAGGCTACTTTTGCCCCTCAATTAACCCCGAATATACACTTATCGTAAAGCGTTTATTAAGCAATTTGTATACTAAGTTAATTTTCTAAATATATGAATGCACTTTAATAAGTAAAAATCTCTACCAATGAGTATTTATTAATAAACATTATGCATACATCTTTTAATGTAAATAACTTATAAAATTATCTTATTCAAGTAAAGAACCATTCGTTTTATATTTATATATCGTTTTCCAAATAGTAATTTGTAAGCAAATGTTTATTAAATTATATAAATTTGTGAAAATTATATTTTTCCGTTCTGGAGAGATATTTATGCGAATAATATCTATTAAATAATATCTGTTTGCGGAAAAATCATTGAAAATTATTTTTACTCAATCCCCATTTTTTATTCCTTAATAAATTGTTTGAAGAAAAAAATTAAATTCTTATGCATATTATTATATAATGTAAATATCTTCTTCTTTTTTTTTTTTTTTCTTCTCTCTTTTTCTACAAATCGATTGAAATATAAAGACGTATATTAAAATTCTAATATTATTTGTATTATTTTACACTATTCTTGAATATTTTTGCAATAGGGGGAGATTTGCGATACTCTTTATTATGAAAATCGTTGATTTTTTTTTTGGCATTAAAAAGCTAATTGTGTACTTTTATTTCACTATAAATTCAACAATACGTAATTTGTACTGAATTGGATTTACCGATTCGCTAGAAATTTTAATGACGATTATCGCCATCTAATAATGGTAATAAAATAATAAGTTTTTTCTTTATTTAAATTATAAATTGAAAAAAAAAGACAGACAAACATGGCCAATGGAAAACATTATGAATTCCCTAAAAGTTTCGTGAAATATGTAACTCATGAATAGATATAATTCATTTAAATATTTTTAATATAAAAAATAAGGATATTAATGATATACAGTATAAAATTTTTATTATTAATTTATTTTGTCTTTCAGGTGAGTTCCAAATTCATGTTAGTTATCTTGTAATGATTAATGAATTCTGTCAAATATTGTCAAATATCCACGCTATAGATAAGATTTTTTTCTTTTTTTATTTTTTTTTTTTTTTTTTGGTTTTTTGTTTTGGTTTTTTATTTTGTAATGATTGATTCACGGAGAAGAGAAAGAAGCACTTCTAACCAAAATATGAATAATACTTCAAATTTTGACAATTAATTCAACGGTCATACACAATCTGTTTATGTATCCCATACGCTGCTAGTCATATTTGCAAGCATAGCGTGATTTTTGTATTTACCAGAGTCGCTTTACAACGTCCATACGTATCGTAATTTCGACGTGTCATCCATAAATGCAGGAATAAAATGAATGAGGAAAAGCAGAAGGAGAAGGAGAGTCGAAGCTCCGAAGCTTTCGTAAAATTTATTACTCCTGGCTCATTAATTCCCTGGTGTAGAGCCATCGTAAAAACAATGGACGATTTTATGAATGCCGATAGAAAAAACCGGTCGAGAGCAAAGCACGTGATCCCGGAATTAAATTCTCATGAGCGTGAGGAAGGCCCCCGTTGTCGTCCCCAGGAAGTGCTTCTTGCAAACGGCGTTGGAAAGCCGCTCGCTCGGACGCTCCTGAAAGCTCGGCAGCGAGTGTAGAAAAAAGGCCGGCGCGAGAAGGCGTCGAAAGATCGATCGATTGGTTGGAACGATCGAACTATTCGCGAGGGTGGGGGTGGCCGCATAACCAGTCGCCCTCGCGGGATGCGGATATCGGCAACACGCCTCTCGCGAGAGAAATCGCGCATTTCGCCGTTGGGGGCCCCCACCACCGTGCGACTTTTACGCCGTCATTCCCCTTCTAGTCGCATCTCTGTCTCTCTGTCTCTCTGTCTCTCTCTCTCTCTCTCTCTCTCTCTCTCTCTCTCTCTCTATATATATATATATATATATATATATATATATATATGTACGTGTGCGTATCCCTCCTTCCCACCCTTCCAGGCTCACTCGTGTTTTTCCGCACTAACTACCGCGTACTTGTTATTTTAATTTACACACGCCTTGACGCGCTTTATTGCAAAGTCGTAACTCGCGTTTCCCTTGCTCTAGCCGCCTCTCTCTCTCTCTCTCTCTCTCTCTCTCTCTCTCTCACTCGCTCTTGCCCCCTCTCACATTGACTAGCGGGTACGGTCACTTGCAACTTGAATATGGACTTTGTAAATATGATTTTTCCCCACTGTCTGTTTAATTCTGTCCTTCACAAGTACGTCATATCCTTAGAATTATTGACTATTTCTAACATGAGGAATTCTGTATTTCCATGCAAATTGATTCGGCACAATGCAAATATATCGTATAAATTAATTGTATTTATGTTGCTTTCGATTTTATTGAAATTTATAAAGGTAGCAAGAGATGCGAAACGAGGGAGCAGCAACTTGTACTTGCTTTTAAAAATCCTTTTATCCACATCTTGATGCATTATATAGCTTAACGCGCACTTCGTCCCATATAAATATACAACACACGCGCGCACACATATACGCACACACGCACCCATATTTAGCGAATAAAAGATCTCGTATGTTTTTGTTTTTTCCCTTTGTGATCAACATATCATACCACTTTTTTAAAAACTCATTGTATACATGGAATTAATAATGTAGAAGACATTATTTTAACCAATAATTTCAGATAAGTCTTTCCTATAATTTCCAGATTATTTAATAAAAATTTCAACATTATTAATTAATAAAATTATATATGCTTAATTTATTGTCTCTCTTAAATTTTTACTAGCAAATGTGAGATTAAAATTAGCATGCTTATTTTGTGCATATTTGACAATTAACTCCTTCATTATACCCGTTATCTCTTTTATTAATGAAGTGAATTCATTATATTAAGATTATGAGGCATAGAAATAACTAATATCTGCACATTTTGTAGACCTATTGAAAAAAAGATTGAAAATGAAAATTTACAATTGCCGAACAGACTCGATATATGTTTAACAAATTGATTATGTATTCGTTTGTGTGTGTTTTTTGTGTGTGTGCGTGCGTTCGTGCGTTCGTGCGTGCGTGCGTGCGCGCGTGCGCGCGCGTGTGAATAAATATGTATTGAATACGGATAATATAACACAAAAATAATTAGGTATTCTATAAAAAATAATCTTAAAGGAATTAATATTGAAATTTTATTGCACAATGCAAATAAAATTAAATTACATACATCGTAATCCCGCCTGAAAATCCTTAAGAATATTATTAATATAAAGATCCCTTTAATCTCGTATGGAAAAATGGATACTATTTTTAAAGAATAATATGTAAAATCTTTTCCATTTCGTTTAGCTATATTTATATGAATATATCGCGTTGTACATTTGTTTTGGAATATAATTACTTCACTACTTGCTAATTTATATAATAATCTAGGAAATACTCAATATTCCAATTATCTTATATTAAACATTTTAATACTTGTTGAAGCTTTAGAAATAAATAATCCATGATTTTTAATTTTTCTTTTTATTTATTGCAAATATGATTGATTCGTAATCGTATTTAACATCTTAGTTAAATCAATAAACTCGATTCTCTTACCAATTATTTGCAATATATTTTTTAGCTTATTAACTGATCGATAATATATATATATATAATAATAATTTGTTATGGTATGTTATATAGTTGATATAGGTAGAAAAAATAAATACTTTATATATGTTGTTGAGCAAATTCTGAAATGTAGTAGTATTTATTTATATATTATAAAGATTAGATAAAATAATTTCAAAAAAATTTTTTTCAATAACTGCAGTATTTTTTATGATTTTTAAAACTTTTTACATAATATAGAAAAAAAAATTGATGACATATATTTTTTATTTTTAAACCAGAGTTTCATTAATTGAAGAAGAAAATTGTGTTATTTGTATTAATAATGCAATGGTGGCTTAATGCATTTTACTTTTGAAATATATTATCTAAATTCTTATATTAATACAATAAATATATAAAATTTACTGTTATTTATTAATAAAAATTGATATTTTTTGAGAATACAACTGTAATTATATATGTACTCTTGTACTCTATTACTTTAAAAGTAATAAATCATACGTATTTATTCATGCAATCTCCAAGACATCAGTTTTATAATTTTAATATTAGATGATGATTAAAACAAGGAGTGAAGCTTAATTATTTTTCCAATTCTTCAATTATATTTAAGATATACATGAATTAATAGGATTATCCGGGAAATTTTATTTTTCATTAGATTGACGAAACATTACTAAATAGTGGCAAACTACCGTTACATTATAAATACAAAAAAAAAAATTCAATAATAATTAGAGAAAAATAATGTGAAAATGAATGAGAGAGAGAGAGAGAGAGAGAGAGAGAGATATTTATATAGGGTCATAGAGATTGAATTATAATTCGACGAATTTTTTAGCTTACGATTAGACCAATTCGTGCTAATAAATTGACCGATTTGTGCAATTGCATGAAGAGATTTTATGAGTTATTATTGGTAAATCAGTAGGAATAATTGCAGGCAAATAAAAACGTCAATATTTTATTAAATTTTCTTAGCTGCTACCGGTATCTTACTAGAATAAATCTCAATAAGGAATATTAATATCACAAAGGGAAAGCTCGTACTTGTTAATAAATAAGCTATTTGCTTTTTCTATACGCTCTGACAATTAAATGCAGTTGCATAGATATATGCACTTGTTTCAAGTATAATATGTGATGAATAATTGATATAAGAGATTTTCTTCGTATGAGTTTGAAACTTGATTAATAACAATCAAGTTCTCTAGCGTTAATAACGTATCGACATACCGACTGTACTATAAACTTTGCCATAAATAGTTAATCAATAACAATAGTAATTTTATTAAATTCAAGCCTTTTTCTTAATCAATGTCCCTTATAATTTTTACAATTGATAGCCTTTACATTAAATATACATAAAACAGAGAAGAAAAAAACATAAAAATATTAATACAAATGACGAAAGATACTATGAAATTTAATTTAATTTATTTAAGTTTCGTTTCACGATTCTTAATTATTATGACGAATTTCGATCGATAGTGACCTTTTTTCTTCTCAGTCTTCTTGTCGCCAGGAAAGACATGCCAAACTGCATGAACATAATAGATCTGTCGCATAAGTTGAAATCGAATTGTCGCCAACCGAAGAGAAAAATACACCAGGAAGTATGCTGATCTCATCGGTTTTCTTATGCTAGATTGCTTGGACATGCGGCCATTGTCTCGATCAATTCTTTCGATGTTCTTGTTCTTATTCTACACTTGGTTATAACTTTCGCGAATGAAAACCTCGTATGATGCTTCTCTTCCAATAAATATCGGGATACAAAATTTGCGTCTCATCGTAAAGTTTTTATTATCACGATAGGTGCTGATCCCCATGCGCCGGGAAAACGATAAAATTATCACTTAACAATACGATGATGCGAGTATTAAGCATAGAATTAGACTCGATTTAGTCATTTATGTCGGTGTATGTGAATTCGTTTCCAAAATCATGTCAATGTAAAAGAAAAGGATTCGCTGCAGAATTTTCCAGCCCTTGAAGCTGCCGATTCATTCGATTCAAAAGCTCAAGGCTTTGGCCAAAATGTCGGATAGACGCCTAACCCGACCTATAATCTACGAACGATCATCGTAAAAACATTGATGACAATTACTAATTAATTCGCCGATCCAAGCGCTATGAATCAACCTGATGTAAACTGCAATTAATACTCGGATTATTGAATGAGAATTGAAGTACCTCGAGGCAAATGCCGTTTATGCATATTTAATATCAACTCTTTTAAAATTCGATTTTCGCATTGCGCTTATTGATTGAGGATTAGTTTGAGCTGCTCTATCCGGCAAGATTCGTCAGGACATTTAATTAAATATTTAATATGAGCATCGGCAGTGACTACTCGAAGCTGAAAAAATGTTTCGGTATTAAAAATTTTTATGGGTACCTTCTCAATAGAATCAAAAGTCAAGTCAAAGTTCACAAGTAATTATTAATAATAGCAACGGTGAGTATAAAAATTCCCGTCAAATTTGACATTACTCAAAATGACAAAGTATACTTTATAATTAAAATACCCGCGCGAATTTATGAAGACAACAAAACAAAACAAAAATTACAATAAAATTAATAAATAACGTGAGCAATGTTAAAGGGCCATTCGCCATCGTCAATCGCAGCCAATAAAATGTATGTCGCACCAGCTATTAAATCATAGATTTTTAATTACGTTATTAATTGTACTGTAACGGAGTTGGTTTAAAATAATATTTAAAAAAGAAAAAAAAAAAAAAACCGGTTACTTAACTAATCAGTGGCGAATGATAATTAATGCCTCGAGATATTTAATTATAATATTCGCTACGGCTTTCCTATAACCAAGCAAAAAGAAGAATATTATGCAAACGCACTGGGCTCGATGCATACACGTTCAATGTTTTTTTTTTTTTTTTGGCAATTCACGACAATGGATATTTAATGTAAAAGTCGAGGGCCAAGAAGGAGCTGCCGTTGATAAATAAATCGCAGCCCTCCGCGTCCGATGGCAATGCGGAGATTCCAATCGAGGCGATTAATGGACAACGGCGAGGCAAATAATACGCTCGGCCGATCCTAACGCAATTGTCAAAGAAAAATTCGCGAAAGAGAGGAGGCTCGTGCAAGCTATAACGGTCCCTGCGATTTCCGACCTATCTTAAGACCAATGTCACGTAAGGACGAATTCAATGAGGCGCTAATGTCCCGCCGACACTCGAGGGATCACGCGCGGAGATCCTCCTCGCCTCGAGGACGTCATTATAAATCGCGGCCGACACTTGGCCCCACGCGCTAATGTCCCTCCGATCCTCCGACTTTCTCTTTTCTTTTTTTCTTCTTTTTTTTCCCTTTTTTTCTTTTTTTTTCCTTTTTTTTTCTTTTTCTCCCGTTTTTTCTCTCCCCCCGCTCTCGCCGTCGTCGCATCTTTCCTTCTTCGCATTTCAGCTTCTTTTTCTTGTTTTTTCTTGTTTTTTTTTTCTTTTCTTTCTTTCTTTCTTTCTTTCTTTCTTTCTTTCTTTCTTTTTTTTTCCATCCTCTCCGCCGTCGAGACCCGTCCTCCTATCTTATCCAGCAACTTGGGAGGCCCAGTGAAAACCTGACCAATTCGCGGATTCCTTCATGAATATTCCGGGACCGCTCCATGTGCATTGTACACGAGAATTCGATTTTTTGTCTAGGCACTTTGGACTATCCGCCAGTTATTTTATTTATTTATTATTCGCTTTTTTTTTCTTTTCCCCATTCGTTTTTTTCCCCTTCTCTTTCGGCTTCCTACCTCCTTCATGAGGCCGAGAAAACTTGCGAGTGTTATTCGATAAATTATTTAAATGTGGCGCTTGGATGGTCTGAAAACATCTTTAAAGCAGTGCGAAATATTCTAGTTGAGTTTCACTTTTATGCAATGATTTTTAAACACTGTTCGCATAATGTGATCGATAAATTATTTTGCTTTTATCGGAATTAACGATATTTATAAATTTTCGCGCATTGCGTTAACAAAATTAATATTCGCTTTCGTGCTGCGGCGTTCGATGCGACGCTGCCGAGGCTCCAAAAGCCCGATTATGCCTTATATAAATCGCTGCTCGTCTTATTAAATTCCTTTTGACAGGCCCGATAAAAATATTCTTAATGTTAAAATGACTTTTCGCCACGTGTCCATTGACACGTCATTCGACGGCCCATAGTCTCATAGTCTCGTAGGGCATAAGGGAAGCAAGATAGGACAAAGGACAGCATGAGCTCGTTGCGACGGAATTGTCACTTTATTTTCCTGTATCGACCCTCCTCAACTCCATCTCCTTCGTTAATGCCATCCCGCCCCGCCCATAACCGTGGAACGCGCGAGCAAGGCGGGGGGGGGGGGGGGGGGGGGGGGGGGGGGGGGGGGGGGGGGGGGGGGGGGGGGGGGGGGTGAGAGGAACGAGCTCACGAGCGATAAGGCGCGAACGAGCGAACGCGAGTAAGGGACGAATGAAGGTGGCAGAAAGGGAAAAGCTTGTCTCGGTGGATTGGCCTTGAAACGGCGTGCATCCTCGCGCGTTCGTTAGGCGCTCGGGGGGCCCGATAATTGCGCGCAAGTGGGCCCCGTTCATGGTGAGTCGTGGCGGCGGCCACTTGCCGGGGTCGACGAGGTAGCGCTGTTAAATCGGCCGTCAAGGCGTAACGAGGAGGTGCGGAGGACTCGCTGTAAAAGTGAAACGGAGCCGGGGTAATAGGCTGTTAACTCGTGGGCCTCGTTGCCGCGCGTGTAAGCGTATCTATTAAACTCGAGCTGCCTCCCATGAATGCACCCCCTCACCTCGCCTCGCCCTTTTTTCACGCCCTCGGGCGAGAGAGATGGATGGAGATGTTCAGGCGATGCTGAGATGCACCCCGGGAGAAGGAACTTCTCGAGGGCCTCAGAGCGGCTCGAGACTTTGTCCAGCGGATCTCTTGTTTTTCGGTTACGAACGAGCGCTTATTGGAAATCGTAATCCTTCCCCCGCCTCCAGCCCCGGCTCGCCATATTAATCCTTAAAGTTTTCTTCGGACAAAAAGCGCCTCACCGATGTTAAACATAAATTAGCTCTCGTTTATTCGCATGTTAATTTAGATCTGAAATTATCTTGATAAAAAAACGAGTTTTACTAAAACCAATAAGTTTCGTGTTTCGCTTCATTTGTAGACTTTTACTGATGTCGAGTGAAGTTTCAAGTTTATTATACTGTTAAGTAGATAAAATATTTATCTATACTAGTCGGTAAGTTAAAAATTCGTGGCTACGATACGATCGCTAAAGTATTTCGCAAAATATTAATAAGACGGTTTTCAAAAATTTTGGCCTATAATAACACATTTTTTATAATTATATCTGGATAACAATAATATATAAAACTTTGGAGGCTTTTTATATATTAAGCGGCATTAATCGAGGAATTATTTTTGTTATCGGTTTATTTTTCACTTTGTACAGCTTTAATATTGCCTTTGCGCGATGATTATAATATATCGAAAAGGCAATACAAAACAAAAACAAAAAACAAAAAAAACAAAAAAAACAAAAAAAAAACAAAAAAAAACAAAAAAAAAACAAAAAAAAACCGCGCATTAAAGAACACAAGGCAAAATTATCGTACGCAATACGATAGTATGTAAGGTAAAGTTTTATTTTATTATTAATCTGATGTTAGTGTAAAATAAAATTTCAGGTAATACGTAATTATCGCGAATCGAGATACATTCCCCGTAATTGTTTGCTCTCCCTGCAATATGTGGACCGTTATTCGATATCATTGCAATAAGTTAATTCTCGATATATTTTATTTGAAAGTACTGGTCGGTATCATTGGTGGACAAAATGTGTACATACATATGTACCACCAGCCTCTAAACTTCCTCCTTGGCCTAATTAGGTAATCATCGGCATTGCTTTCCGCAATGATCCGATTAAATTAATATCCTTTCCTTCCTATCTCTCTCCCTCTCATACATAAACACACGTGCGCGCGCTCCTACATGCATAATTCTCCTTCCGCATCGATCGTAGGACATTCTTCTCGATGGTGGTACATTGGATTTCCTATATTTCTGACGAGCAGGTGTACGCGCTCATTAATAGTTAATTTCATACGTAAGAACGGGTTACACAGTCGTGCCACTTGTAATTATATGTGCTGTTCACAGTCCAACTCGTGTGATATTATTTATCAAGACTTGGGGAAGGTTTTTGCAAGAGCTGAATCGAATGTTTGTCTGTCATTTAGTAATCGTGAAGAATCATTATTTACGATTACAATATTTACCCCATATGATAGATGACGACGAACTAATAAACAAATAATCTATGAGGAGGATTGTCATTTTTAAAGAATTGCTCTATATATTCGTATTCTTCGCGTAATCTATGTCGACTAATTCGTTCATATTGCATGGACTTAAATTTAAAAAAATTATTTCTATAATTCATAAAGTTTTTAAATGTGTCAGAAGTATTATATTTAATAAGCGAAAATCAAATTATGAATTAAAATATTTATTTTGATGTATACATAATCATTACTTGTAATTTGCGTAGAATTGCTTGAAATAATAAAAATCCATCGTATCCGCTTTAAACTTTAATGAGTTTATAGGCGTCGAATTTATAATAAAAAAAAAGAATTTTTAAAATATTATATTTTATTGAAATTCATGGTTTATTGAATTGCTTGTGGAATAGTACTTAAAGCTTTTGTAATATTTCATAAATTTTAATAGCGTTATCGCGTATCCAATATCTTCTAATCCTTTAATAAACAACAAAAATAGAAAGAAAGAAAAAAACAAAAACAAAAAAAAAACTCCTCGTTTTCATATTACATACATCACATCGAACAATGTTAACTAGTTCTGATATCTCAAAATACCATCGAACATTTGTTTTTTTTTTTTATCATTGTGTCAGATATAACGAAAACTAGGTGTTTTCGAATCAGTTTTCAAATCATAAGGCAAAAAAACTCTATTAGATTTAATGATAATTAAATGTATAGTTTTTTTTTTTTTTTTTTTTTTTTTTTTTTAATATTTAAAAACACGTGCAATGTGATTACGGTAATCCCTTAATCAATAAAATACAATCTAATAAGAGATGAAAAAAAAAAAAAAAAAAAAAAAAAAAAAAACTATCAATGCTGGTAAATAATTATAATGCATAAATATCATATATGTTTTACAGTTTGTCGAAAACTTAATCGTTAAAGTGATTAAAGTAGAAAAATTAAATAATAAAATATTCTCAACATATAATCATAATAAGTATTCAATCTTTCTATTTCTCCTTTATCTCTTTATCTCTTTTTTTCACATCATATTTTGTCTGTCATACTTTCTTATAATGGCACTTAAGTAGGCAAATCGTAAAACTTGCAAATAAATATATTCAATACTCTCTTTATAATTATCTATTCAACGAATTATTCCAGTTGTATTTACAGTTGTAATTACAGAGAAATTAAATCAAGAGTTGTTAATATGCATAATAAATAGTTAATTGTAATTTAATGAAATTTTTAATCTATTCAATTGGTTGTAATGTAATGATAAATGGAGGTATAATTTCAATTAATTGTGTAATTATATAATTAAATACTAATGTATATGAAAGTATTAACTTACACAATGTGCATTACTACCGGGAAAATATTGTAAATTCACCTTTCTTTTGCATAAGAACTTTAAAATTAAACCTCACAATGTCTTTACAAGTAAATACATTCATCATGTAAGACATAATTATTTATTATTGTACGTAAATATGAAGATTTGTTGAAATTCACTTTGGTTTACGGGCTTAACATGAATAACAATGAATTATTGATGAAATAAATGTTAAAGCTCCAAAGTTAAATTTAGTTAATCTTGTGTGTGCATATATATATATATATATATATAAACTTTATAAAATACAATGAGAATCGTGTTAATAGTCGAATATGTTATGAGAGACGACTGAAATTAAATCTAAACAATAATAAGCAAATCTTAACGGTTGCTGAGTCTGTAGCCGAGTGTCACAAAACAATTCAAAGATATATTCGGATGCATTATAATATCGAGCAGATTACACATTGCCGATGATAATGACTGAGAGGATATAACGACGTCGTAACGTTAATCGCTTATTCATTCAAAGTAAGTTCTTTTAGTCCCTCAAAACTCACCAGCTTCAGAAACACAAAATTTTCCTTTTATTATTTTTCCCGTTTACTTGCTTTACAAACAGTTTAACACTTTCCTCCACAATCCATCCCATACTCCTCGGCTTATCTCGTCTTTGCACAAAATACCAGTGCTATATAATGTGCGGAATCCCACGCGTCGCCGTTCCCTTATACATATATATATATATATATATATATATATATATGTTGCATTCTCATGTGCCAAATGCATTTGAAAAATTGTTTTTACGATCCGGAGAAAATATTTGATTTTACCACGCATTATACCTTGCATTCGTCAGCTCCTCTTTATTTCCCCGTACCTCGTTATATTTACTTATTTTGGTATTATATAGGTTTTTAGCTCCGTCGAGCTCAACTTTCTGTGTCACGTAGTTGACGTATAACGGATTTAAAGCTGTTTTTTTTTCTTTCTTTTTCTTTTTTTCATTTAAATTTTAATTATTCCCACGGACTATCTATCGGTTTCGTTATTCGGCTATTAAAAAAAACAAACGAATCGATATCGTATTTTCAATAGTAATTAGACATCGGGGGAATCGAAAATGCAACTACCGCGCATAATAATTGAATCATTACATTATGTATTAACTATTGATATTGCATTCTTAAAGTTAATAATCGATAAAGTATAATTCCATTTAACATAGATAAATGCGCACGAGCGCGCGCAATATATTTTGTCTCGAGTCTAAAAATGATTGAATTTCCTAACACAATCAAGGAGGCATTCCGTTTTAAATTAACGATAATTGAAATATAGTTCGTTTCAAAATAGAAATGGATACAAATATTATCGTATCAAATGAACTGTTAATTTATCGAGTAGTTCATACATTACGAATATCTGACAAGGCGAAATCCCGCTCTCGTATTTGTAAACATTGAAAATAGGCAATATCGCCGGCATAAATTACCAAAGAAATTTCAATTAATCTTATCAACGATATTCGCCGTACGCATAAAACTCGGCATCAGAATCATCGCGGTGCTGCACATCCTGGATAGATTCGCGCGAGTAACACTTTCGCACAAATAGCCACCGACACTGGCGAGGGCAACTTTAACGAACGACGTGACCGCCAATGTCGGATAACCATTTGAATTTGAAAAATATTGGATGATATCGCTCACTAGCACAGCCACCACCGCCATCACCACCACACCCACTACCGATCAATATACAATTTCTCTCCGACCGCAATATATACTCGTACATATCTCTTATTAAGATGAACGGGAGCGGCGAATAAATATTTCATCTCTCCCACTCTACTTGTCTCGTCCATTTCCGGCACTTTATGCAAATTACTCTCGGAGCATCTCTTTATCATCACCGAGCGGGTTTTTACTGTATTTGCAAAGAGGAGTCGAGTGTCGCGGTAAAGATTTCCATAAATCCTATCGTATCGTTGCTCGATTGACCAACCAGAATCGTGAGAATCGCGTGCTCGGATTACCCGTACAACTGAGATAGAGCAATTGTTTACGATTAAGCTGCTTAATTCTCCCGTTCCTGTTACTCCTTCGAGGTGACATTCCTTATTCTCACAATACGATTCTTAATTATTAATTGGCGGTGTATTACTTTTTATGTTAATCGCACTCGTGCATTTATTATTGCTTTTTTTTTTCGTTCTTTCTTTCATTCTTTTTCTTCTCTTTTATTTCTATTTTGTCGTATTTACGGTTAGAGTAATAAAGCGTTTGACAACTCGTTAAAGAGTAATAACAATACTGTGTTCTTTACCTCTATATTTACATTTCTTGACATTTTTGATTTTAGTATTTTATCAACACTAGTCGGTATAAGTGGTTAAGATAACTTGGCAATAGTAGACATGCGTTATGTAAGGCTAAATTTTATTAATATTGTTTATAATTGCCATTTGACCTATTTAGAAGTCTAATTCAAAAACCATTCGAAATGTTGACCTAGATTTGCCTTTTTTAAATTATGTCTTTCGTCAACAATAAAAAAAAAAAAAATAAATAATAAAAAATAATAAAAAATAATAAAATAAATAAATAAAATAAATAAATAAAACGAAAAGAATGTTAATGGATTGTTAATTTGAATAATAATATGAAGAATATTATTTTACATTAAAGTAACATATTAAATCAATAAAGTTATATTTAAATCTAATAATAATAATAATAATAATGATGATAATAATAATAATATGAGTAAAAAGACATTACAAACATTATAATATTACCTCGTTGACTTTTCAAAATTCGTATTTCCAACCAGTTATTCGCAATTTTTACACTAATATGCTCAAGCAGTTTTCACAAAAACAAATCTCTAGTTTTCCTAATACAGAAAATTACGAAATCAGCATATTGGCATTAATTAAACTTCCTTAATGTACCAACTTAATTTATGAAAAGAATTTTAATTATTGATTGGTAAAATATTATAATTTACAATTAAGTTTTTAATTATATGTCAACGAAATCTTAATGTTCCAATAAATCTCGATTAAAGTAACGCATAAAAGCACACGCACACGCACACGCACACACGTAGGCGCAAATTATTTACGTTAAAGGCAATCGTATTTAGTATTTACATGAATTTATTAAAAGGAAACGGAAGAAATTTATGAATATTTACATTAAATGAGTAATTCAAAGAAAAATGATTATTTCTAAACATTTTTATAAACATATATATATATATAGTAATTTAGAAGAATTATTGTAATTTGTTCGAGATTATGTTTATTCGACATATATAATTGCTATTTTATTTCACTATCACCACTCTATAAATTTTACACAAATGTAATTAAAAAATTAATGAAAATTATAAATGAAATTTATTATAATTGTTGAGGCCGGCATAATGTAGAATATGGCAAAATAGGAATGATTTCTCTAAATCTTTCTAGTATCGATTACCAGAAGGAAGAGTTTGCTTTTTCATATTTTTTTTTTTTTCATATTATTGGTGATTTTTTTTTTTCCATTTTGGATGATATTAGATAATTACAAAAGCATTATAAACAATTATATATTATACGAAGAATGTGCTATTGTAAATATCATATGGTAAATGTGTATTATAAGAATTTTAAATTCAAAACCAATTCCTTTGAAAATTGCATCTTACTTCTTAACCGTTGAGATATTAAAAATATTTATGCATGAAATTTTGAGTGTTAATTTTATTGATCAATCGCAATAAGAAAATTGATGAATAATTAGTGAACCCACGAATTCAATTTGACATTATTAAGGACATTGATATTAATGTGGATAAAAAAAGAAAAAAAGAAAGTACAATTTTTCATTTTTCATATGAACTCTTGAAAAACTTAGTATAGTATGCGTAGAAGGATAAGCTAAAAAAATTCTTAGATAAGTCCGTACAAAGTAAAGACGCTTTTACGAAAATAATTATAAATCGAAATTAAAGAAAATGTAAATAATAAATATGAAAATTATCGTCTAATGTATGCATGAAAAATGTTCCTATGAGGAGGATTCTTAAATATTACTATTTAATTATTGAAAGAAAAACAATCGGTCCTCTTAATGTAATTTATAAATCATTCGCCTTTCCATAATCAACTTTTATGTTTATTTACTCGATCAAGCAAGTATTTCGAAGAATGCCCGAAGCTCGTGAGCGCCGATAAGCTTGTGATAAAAGTCGAAGCGCGGACTTCAATTGACATGGTATCAGCATCCACGCTATCAGGATCTTTCGCATCAGGATCCGGTTAATCGATCAACGGTGGCTACATTCGTCGCGATTAGACGAGCCGCCGCCGATCCATGGGGGCACATAATATATATTCTGCTTCAGTGTGAACGTAGGCTCGTACGTATCGACAAGACACTTAAGTACAAAGTGATTAATCGATCCCTTATTCCGACCTACCGACCTCATTAAATGTCGCGTATACATTTTTCAAGCTGTTTAATGGCATTTTGCAAATAGCGAAAGAAATTTTGAGGATAAAAAGGTGATACGGATAGGAGCATGTTACAGGATAGTGACATTGTGAAAGGATCGACTATGACATTTGGCAGATTTTATATTTTATGTATTATAAGCATCGTAGTTTATCGCAATAATAAATATTGAAAAGAAAAAAAATAATAAATAAAATAAAGTAGATTAGAGAGAAAGTTTTATTGCTATACTTTGAATATTAAATGTTTTAACGTATTAAATGTTAAAATGTTGAAAAATTGAGAGAACAAAATAACAAAATGATACAACAGCGCGTTAATGTAGAAGATAATTGTGTTTGTGAAAATGTTAAGAAAGCACATTTAATATTATCGTCTGCAACAAATTATTAATTTCTATTGACAGAGAATGCATATAAAAGTTAATGATCTCATCGCTCAACGTATAAATATAAGAAAAAGTAACAATTACTAAAGCTCGATTTTATCCCATACAATTGTCATGTTATGTATAGCAAACTTAATAACTTCAAAGTTAAGAAAGTCGCTTAAGCTACAACATCGCCTGTATCTTAACCGTTCCCCCTTCAATATTTTTAGCGTCTAAAATAATTGTAATTTTGTCACTCGTGTTTTGTTAATGTTACTAAAGCGAGAAAGTTACATGATCGCAAACAAAATTTAATTACCTTATTTATTTATTTACCTTCTTAATTGTGTAATTATTCGTAACATCTGTTTTACTATGTGGATAAATAAATAAATAAATACCTATTGCTAATTATTAAATATTTATTCATACTAATTGAGGTCATTTTGTACAAAATGTTAATGAAAAATTACTGGCTTGTGGCAAATTGAATTTTAACTTTGAGCTTTGAGTTGGATTTTACATTTTCAATAGGGAGGGAGATACGCTTATTTATTTACCTCATCGTTTCATAAAAATTCTATGGAATAATTACATAATTTATATTTATTGGTGAGCTAATTATTTATCAAACCTTATGATTTCTATGACTGTGTAATTTATAATCCGTCACTAATGCCTCAGTTGTTGCAATTCTAATGATTTTTAAAACTTTAATATTCTAGATTTTTCGTGAATAAAAAAAAAAAAAAAATGAAATGAGAAAAAAAGTATATTCGATTGCCGCTATTTTGTTCACTATCATTGATAATAGAAAGCAAAATATTAACTGTTTTTTTCAAAAATATTTTTTTAAAAATCATGCCTACGTAATTTTTTTCATTTAGCGCATTTGTTAATTTATTTTATCGAAATTTCCAACTTTAAAGCATGAAAAAGTCTGGATTTTATCTGTTGTACTGTCTCTATTGCACTTAAATTCTGATTTCCCTTTATGCTTTATACTGGCTTATAAAAATACGACACTTATTGAGCAATACGAACAGTTGTCGATTACGGCTAAGGAAAATTTCAATAAAGAAATCCTGAGAACTCGGACGTATCGGTAAATTTAAAATTTTTATATTTCATATCGATGTAATTGACATTTTCTGCAAACTACATTGCTCATTCAAATTCAATCTGACACCTAAAATATTCAGCCATAAATTATCTTCTTTAGAGCTGCAGCGTGCAATTTAGAAATTCAACAAATATAAAATGCAAGACCAATCGATTTCTATTATTGTTTATTGATTGTTTTTTATCTCTTAATTGAATAATCGAGTGTCGATTAAGCAATGAACGTTGCTTACAGCTTATTGCCTAAAGTTTTACGCTAAGCTTATTGCAACGATTATAAAAGAACAATTTTTCCTCCCATAAATTTCTCGCAACCGACAAGACAATTTTTTTGGAATAAGAATGGTCATTCCGCAGCTACGATTATTAAAATACGCGAATTAATGTTCTTGCATAGACATCGTTGTGACCATTTTCATGATGACTTGCGCACAATCAACGTAGCCCAGAATGTGATTTTATACATTCACTGAACTTTGAATAAAAAATTATTAAAAGAATAAGCTTTCGGAAATGTACATTATATACAGGTTCCCGAAATCATCAATAACTGATTAAAGATAAGTGAATATCACTAACCGCTGTCCTCGTCTCCCCGGACCCCGGGGTCGTCCGTTCCCCGTTCCCCGTTCCCCGTTCCCCGTTCCCCGTTCCCCGCACGACATCGACTCGTTCGCTCCTTCTCTCTCGCTCTCACGCCACCCGTTGTTCAAATTATCTCACTTGGTCTGCGCGAAACTGCAGAGGATCAGGTTTCCGTGCGTGCGGTCGCGCTACCGCCATCGGCTTGCGTACAAGATAAATTCATGAATGACCCCCTTCCCCTCCGCTGCCCGGTGAGGCCCGTCGACGGAAGGTTATTCGAGAATGGAGATTTCATTCTTCACGAGTTAATTTCGGAGCTGGGAGAAGAACGGGCTTGGAGATATCTCAATCAGAGGCGATTTCCTTTTTTTGTTGGGCTCGAGCATTCTGCATATATACGACGCGCAAACACGGCAAGGATTCCTGTTTTGCGGCGGATTTCGGTGCATTATGCACGAAAATCGAAGGATCGGAGGGTGGAGGTAACGTTCTGTCAACGTTACGAGTGGTGTTTGAAGTCCATTCGGCTCTTTTAAATCACGGAATTGTGTAATTTCTTTTTGCAAACTCTTGGCTCGTCCCTTTCTCTTCGTCATTCTTCGTTCTTTTCTTTTTTTTTCTTCTTCTTCTTCTTTCTTTCTTTCTTTCTTTCTTTCTTTATCTCTCTCTCTCTCTCTCTCTCTCTCTCTCTCTCTCTCTCTCTCTCTCATTATTCTCATTCTTTCGTTCTTTTTATCTTACTTACGGATTTCGTAAGATGACTATCATGTTTTAAGTGTGTTGTCGAGAAATTAAGAAAAACAGTGTAATCCCAACATCGTATTTGTTCTACTTTATATAATATGCCTTGGTATCTTGTTATAAAAGCGAATGCTTGTTGTACGAGGCCGGGCTATGACGTTCCTTTTTCTATTTTGCCGCCCGCGTAACGATCGACCACTTCACCATTGTCGTAGGAAAACTCCCTCAGCATACATTTAAATATCAAATAGCCAATCGATTGATTAGCCAATCGATTAGTAGGTAAAGTTAGTATCAGATTTACGGCCGTGACACAGGGTACAGGACTTCATTAGGTAAAACTTCAAACGTCGCAAGGCTGATCGCTGTTGGCTTTTTGTTGGCATGTTGTTTCAAAAACAGCTCCTACCATTTTACAGATCTTCGACTTTTTTTCCGTTTCCGCAAAGTAGACATTTGTAAAACATAATTTCAAACTTCATCCAGTAGGATTTTTTGTAGACATCCTTGTTATTACAGCCGCGAACAAATTTATGCAAATATTTCTTCTAAATTTTGTATTCAAAATAGGAATATACAAAATTCGACAGCAATCCTGCTGTCTCTTTTATCCATTTTTGAATATTTCGGCAATTTTATTCAGTACGCAACATAACTTACAACTAACTACAACAAAAACATTTCACATGATAAAATGCACAAAGCTTGTAAAATAAAAAATGCAAATATACTCTTCAGTTTGCTTAAGAATTTGAATTTTTTGAATGAAACTTGACGAAAAATAACCGTTGGCTGGATTATTCCATTTGGCTATAATCGTGCCCCGTCTCCCAGCGTATCCTAAATCCATCCGTTTCAAACGACTTTTTCTTTTTCTGTTCTTTTTTTTTTCTTTTTGTCTTTTTTTTTTCTTTTAATGACTATGTACATTCGAGAGCACACAGAAGATTTTTCGGATCGTATTTATATGAAATACGGGTGGTGGGTTGTAAGTTGGAAGGGCTGATGGGGTATGGGGTATGGGGGAAGGCGTAGAGAGAGATTAAAAGTGTGTTTCAGGCCCGCGGCCGGGTGGGGGGGGGGGGTAAAAATGATAGCGAGCCACGGCTTGACGGAGAATTGTCACGTATCATTTACGTACAATATGATTCGCCTTGATTTCTTTACGTCTCGGGTATTTAACTTGGCGATTAACGTTAATGAAATAATAACAGAGTGGCGAGACGAGGGAGTCGCTTATCTCGATGAAGGATCGCGCCGCAAAGTCGTCTCCACATCGTCGTCATGGTCGTTCCCCTCGTGCTCCTTTTTGCTTCCTTAGTCCGCGCCCCGCGTTTACTTCGCCGTTCTGTTCTTCTCATCCGGATAACGTATTGTTAATGCAGCCCCTCCCCGTGCACTTCCGTCGCATAAAATCCAGGAAACGGGAATTGAGATTTTTATGGGGATGGAATGACGGGGCCGATGCCTTGATTATTCGGAGAAACGGACTTTCTGGTGTTGCGCGAATGATGTTGACCAGCGATACCTCAGTTGGATGTTATTTGGGAGTTTGTTTTCTTTCTTATTCGACTTGTTGCTGCGAGACGCGAGATATGCCGTTGCTTTTCCAACTTCTGACCGTGAGACTCTAATTTGGCAGCGCTCTTAATTAGAGCTTCTTTATTGCTTTCTCGAGTTTTATGGAATTACGAGGAGAGTTGCATTGCACTGGAGGAGTAACTCGGCATTGTGGTTGAGACGGATAATATTCACGTTTGTCCGCGGAATTACTTGTTTTCGTGGATGTGCCGCTGTCGCAAACTGCTGTGCGACTATCTGCAGACAACTATAGGTTTAAAAGACAAAGCGGGTTGCTTAAATTCCCCCCCCCCCCAAACACACACACACTCTCCCCTCCCCACTACTCGTTTCGGTTTGTTGTTGTTGTTTAACAATTGATCTAAAATTTTGTACAATTTTGTTTTTATAACAGTTAAAGACGAATCTATAGCTGCTCGTTACGCGATAATACTTCGGCTAAAAGTCACTTTAATGCGTTACTTGGAACTCATGCAAACTCTGCTCGAGAACCGACAAATATCATAAATTATTTTACATTTATTTATCATAATTTAAGAAACTGATTTCAAAACGATTCCAGGAATTTCTTCATGGGTTGTTCAAGTCCGCGTCCTTTGCTCGAATAAGCAGCGCACTCATGCGCTACATTTGAGCCATTATTTTTTAAGCTTTCATATTTTGTTCGATTTAACGTAATTGACAGTTACAGGCATCGGCCGATTAAATGAAAGATGTATAAGAGCATCGGCGTGATCGATCGAATTCATAAGAAGTGAAATAAAATGACAAATTGCAATTTCAGGCGCGTCAAAATAGTCAAATTATCGCTGATATTATTATTGTCTAGGAATTTTACTACTTTCAGGATGTGCAATCAATCTTTGAACAATAATCATCCTTTCGAAAAGTAAAGGATAAAGCATAAATTATCGATGCACATTTCTTTAATAGCGTTAGAAAAAAAAATAAATAAATAAATAAATAAACAGAGTCATTCCTCCGTATAATGAATTTTTAATATATTTTTCAATAATTCAGCGATCAGAAAAGTATTAAATCGTTAATGCTTAAAGAAATGTTACATCTATATCTTCTTCTGCATCATAAACTAAAATAAAAGAAAAAAAACAAAATACAAAAAGAAAAAGAAAACAACAAAAAATAAAATAAAAAAAAAAAAAATAATAAATAAAAAAAAAAATAAAAAAAACCATACTTCCATGTAATTTACTATCCTAAACAAATATAATAAGTTATTGCTAAAAAAGATTTATTACAGATAGTATCTTATATTTTTATAATAAAAAATACCAATTAACTTGCAAGATTCTTTGCTTTAACCTTCGTGATTCCCACAGATTATGGAGGGATCAAAGCAGATGTCTTATACAGGATTAACGTATTAGTGAATTTTATTAGTAGAAAATATTGAAATTGAATAATTTATCGCCTTTATAAATGGAATATTTCTGGCATGAAATTGAAATCAGCTTCTCTTATTTCATGTATAATGAAGATATATGAGAGACTTCGCTAGTAATTGAGTTATTATAAATACAATGAGCGTATACTTTATTGAGTTGAATTCGAGTACTTTAAGTGATTAATAGTAAAAATTATGTATTATAACAGTTATATTATTTACTTCTATTGCCTATAAAAATTAGCTCTTATTTATGTAGACCATTTGTTTATAATTACGCACGTATAGAGAAATAATATTTCATTCCGATGTGTTATAATATATGGTCTCGTGTCCCTAGACGCACACGTCCACGTCCCTGTACATATACTATTTTAATTGTCCCTCCTCGATTGGAAAGATTTTTATTACTCAATGAATAAATTAACATTGGAATTGAGATGTTATCACTTTTATCGATTGAAAATTTTGAAATAAGCCTTAAATCAAGCCTTACCGCTAAAACATAAATTATTCAATGTTTATTATTTTTAAATTGTGTCACTATTCAAATTTATTAAATTTGAATATTTAAAAGCAGTTCAAATTTCTAACAATTACAACTAAAATACCGATTGTCACTCTCCTAATAAAGTGCGTGTCACAATGAGAAATAAAGAAATATGTTAAATTTCAATATTAAAGGGAGGAACTTTACTACTTAAATTGCATCAATCGTAATGCACTTGAAACGAATAATTAGTAAAGTGAATCGTGTCTTATCCCATAGCCGATAAATTGCCCCGAATGGTACCGATCATTGACACTTTTTTGCCGACGTTTGAGCATACGTAACGAAAGAGCTATTAAGGTCTAAGGAGGTCTAACTAGGTAGCTCTAAACAACGACAAAAATTGTTGAAGAGAGATCGGTGAGAAGGTGATGCTGCGGTAACAACGAAAACTTCGAATCGCTCGAAGCAAACAAATCTTAATCCCATTAATCATTGACGTTTCAACGCGCCGTGATAAGATCTTCGACATCGGTATTTGTTACAGATGCTCGTTGGGACAATGGATGGCCAGTAAATAAGGGCAGTTCCCTTCGAGGAAGCTCAATCCATGATTTTCCGACGTCGATGTTCGTGTGTCGGCTCGTTCGGAAGATTCTTCATTATGTCAGATTCTAGTGGCAATCCAATAGGAATTTAAAATCCGTCTTCTCGCTCTCTCGCACGGAAACACGCCTACCGGCACACCCAGAGAGGTACAACGCCGCTCCCACCCCCCCTAGGTTGGCTAAAGAAGCAGGTGTGGGCGCGTGCGCGAATCGCGGCTGCCTACAATGCCAGCATTAAACGTGAATGGAGCACTCGTCTGAGAAAGAGAGAGAGAGTGAACGCCAGGGACAGGCTTTCTGAGATTTACGAGGATCCTATCGGGCTCTATATTGCGCTCCTCCCCTCTCCCTCGCCACTGCCACTCGTTCTCTCACTCTCTCTCTCTCTCTCTCTCTCGCTCTCTCTGTCTCTGTCTCTCTCTCCCATTCTACCTCGCCCATTCTCCCTATCATTGTGTGCTTGTGCGCGCGCGAACGAACAGCTCGAAGTACGACGACTTGCAATATGCCCTGACGTAATGATGTCCATTATGTTACGACGTCCCTCATCCTGAAATTCCACGCTCACGTAGCACGCGTTTTAATGATAAGAGTTTGAAATGCTTCCAAGAACTAGCTGGCATTTCGGATGCCTTTTTTTCTCTCTCTCATCTCCATCGTATATTGACATTTGTATAGTACTTGACTTATTCTGACCGGCAAACCATAAATTGCGTTTACGTTCGGAATGTTCATTCGATTCCCTTTCATGCTGCCAATTTTCGTTTGAACATAAATTTAAACATTTCTTAATGTATGGTCAATACTCAATACTCAACTAAATCATTCAAATGGACAAAAAATTGTCTTATGTTTATTTGTAGTATTAAGTTGAATAATATGCTTGTTTATCGAACGGACTTTGTCCATTAAATTGCCAAAGTCTTAACGATCGTTAATACAATAATGTCTACTAAAGCAATTGAATTCATTAATCTTAAATATTTAGATTGCTAATGGTTTGGAAATAAATCTATCGCTAATTTTACAAATTGTAACGCTATTCTATTAACTCTACTAAAAACAATATATATTACTATAACGTTTATTGTGAAAATTCTACGATGTAAAAGGAATTGACATTTTTCTATTATCTAATATAGATTAATAATAAAAATGATTGAACAACGCGTTTAAATTTACTGATAAACGATTGCTTAAGCCTCTTGATTTTGAGTTTGAAGGGGTTGAATAAAAAAAAAATAAAAATAATAATAATTGAACCAATAAAATTCTCAGCCAAAGTAATTGTGTAAATAAATATGTTATTATTATTCGAATGAGAGGGACTGTTACTGTGTGTGTGTGTGTGTGTGTGTGAGAGTGTGTGTGTGTGTTTTGTGTGTGTAAGAGAGAGAGAGAGAGAGAGAGAGAGAGAGAG
>NW_011948431.1:4111799-4139636 GCF_000503995.2 Ceratosolen solmsi marchali | reverse complement strand
GAGAGAGAGAGAGAGAGAGAGCGAGAGAGAGTGAGAGGGAGAGCTTGTGCGTACGTGTGCGCGCGTGTGCTTGCGTGCATGGGTGGTACAATAGGAGGGGAGGGAGATGAATAGAGAAGGGTCGAGAAAGTGAAAGTTAAAGAGAATATGTAATTGATTTGTAGAAACGTATTCCAGTAGACAAACTAGGACCAGGTCAGACATGCCACTAGTCTCGGATAGCATAGCGTTCACCGAGACAGAGTCAAGGAAGCTTTTACCGAGCGGCTACGCAAAGGCTCGAATTGACACGACGATAACGGCCGTTGTAAGGCAAAGCTCGCACGTCAGCTCTAAGCTCCGCAATGCGGCAAGATTACGACGAACCTTGACTAGGCTCGCGGCCGGGCAGAGAAAGTCGGTGAGCGAAATAAAGGCCAACCCCCCATTGTGAATTGTTGCAGATCAAGGCGGTAGCCATGTACGGAGTCTGGGGTGGCAGGCTCCTCGTGTTCAACGTCCGACCCGCTGGATCGACACCCTCGCACCATCAACGAGGCGAGACGCAGGCTCATCGAGCCCCGGCCAATTGAGCCTCGGGCACTGCCCTGAGAAGAGGCCAGAACGCGACAGCCGGACGACAAGGGGACGGTCGGAATATAGAGGCCGCCGGGACGACGGCGAGCTTAGCGGACCCGCCACCAGCGATCGTGGCCAACGCCCGGATCGGTATTCCAGATCGGTCCACGCGCTTCCAAGCGACGGCCTTCCCGCTGGCCTGGCCAGCTACTATGCGAATTGAAGCTTTCGGCGCACTCGTCGCGGTAAGAAATAACATGCACCCATCACTTGACCGGCGCTCATCCTACAATCCGACGATATTCAAGCGAGGGTCCTTGAGCAAGAGCGCCCGAGGATCTCTTGAAAGCCGCGCGCTACCGATATGAAGAGTCCGCGATTGGCGCGACGCGATGCCCCGGACCTGACATTAACCGGATTGGGGAATTGGGATTAGGATAGGCCGGGAATCGTAAGAGGAAGGACATTATCCTTAAAATGTAGGACTTTCCTCATAGCCCGATGGGGCCCAACGTTATTCAAATTAACGAGCTTAACTTAAATATTAGGAAAATATTCGATTTTGCCAATAAATTGCATAAAGACTTAGTCGTTGAGGTTATTGGAACGTTCGAGTGTGTATCGATAAATAATGTCTGGAAATTTTAGTTGAAAACGGCCGGACCGAGGCATTGTTGAGATGACAGGCGACGAAACGTATGGACGAGAGAAATTTTAAGGATATGATTATAATTAGGGAAAATATATGAAAAGGAAAATATAAAAAAAAAAATTCCTTTGTACGTTCGATCAATTAAATAATCGATAATCTTTCGCATTATAAAGTACGCTATGCGAATATTGACTTATTGCGATAAACGATGGTGGAATAAATTCTTAAAAGTTTTTTGCATAACGTTCACGTGTCAGTTTTCAAGATTCTTATGTAATTTAAAAATTAAATTGTGAAAGTTTATCTATTGGTAATTAAAATGATTTGTTTATAAGGAAAACGAAAGTGAACGGAATCATAGCCAACTGAAGATATAAACTGAATCTTAAAATTGAAAGTCTGCACTTTCAATTTATTATTCGAATCGGGTATCTTGGTGCTATAATCGTAAACTTTATATATGTCGCATTAGGATATAAATAGGATATAAATAATATGGAAAAATACATTGTACGTCCTATGTTTTTATCTCTTTTATTGAAGAGGCAATGAGAAAATAAATTTGCCCAATGGGTCGTGTCGCACATTAGTCACAATCATCTAGTCATAGAAATTCGGAAAACATTATACAGAATTATATCATTGTTATTATTATCATTGTTGTTGTTATCATTGTTATTATTATTATTATTATTATTATTATTACTACTACTACTACTACTACTACTACTACTATTATTATCATTGTTGTTATTATTATTATTATTATTATTATTATTATTATTATTATTATTATTATTATTATTATTATACTTATATCATTTGTCGCTCGACATATATTTAATGCTGTGTAATCTAAATGCATTGTATACGTGATAAAATTTAAAGGTTACGTTATGTTATTGGGATGGCGTGCATTTTACATTATCTTTATTATGATTGAGATACGTATTGTTATTTCATCAGTATAATAATAATATTAATGTCCTAAATAATACTTTTAAATTTCCCTAGAATTTTTTGTTTAATCGTAAGCTAGTTAATAATGCTTATAATATTATATCAATGTATTACTAATTTTTCACATTTCTTAATATCTCAATTTTACCCGCAAATTGATCATGCTTTATGAAATTAATTTTTCAATCATCGATTGTACAAATGAATAGTTAAAATTTTTCCAACACAATACATTGGTTTAGATTTTCAGAGAGAATTTGGTTAGTATCATTGTATTGTTAATTATAAAATTTTACTTAACATGCTATTATAAATGAAAAATGTTGATAATTTGGAAATAATATAAAAGTCTATTATACTATTTTCTTTTCTTTCTATTATTTGTATTTCGTCGATGCTCGGCGATTCGTTATTGTCATATCAAAATCATCTATCACTTATATATTTGACTTTCGTATTAATCGACTTTCGCAATGATTGTATTTTGCATATTTCGAACCAATATATTCGTAATCTCCAAATGATTGGCACATAGTTCCCTAACTGATATCAACAAATCATCTAATAAATCATAGTCTTAAATAAGAAATTTGTTGCCGAAGTGAGGAGTTTGCGATAAGGAAACGTTAAAATCGACGATAAAATCATTATAGTCCGTAGTAAATGATAATTCTCGAATAAGAAAATCTTTAAATCGAGAAATATAATCTAATGGAGTTCGTTAGATTTAATGATCGCTCCGTTATATTTGCATTTCAAACGATATTCGCCTTTTATATAAAGCAGCATGACTTTAATTATTTATACTCTTGGTTAATCTTCAATGACTTCAATACTGCTCTACGCTTACTGCACGACCTTTCAAGCATTTACCGTCCAAATAATATTTATATCATATATCATAAATTATGCAGAGACGCACAGCCGTTTAACAAGGAGCGTTCAATTTGCTTGAAAACGACTTAACGCCGCACCGCCAATCTCGAATATTACACGAAAAATCTCGGCAATCATAAGGATAGTTTTTTTTAGGAAATTTTTAATCGCCCAGCCTAAGATAATACACAATAGAACGTAGGATAGAATAGAAAAATCCGTCGATAGTAAGAGCACCCCCACATAAATAGGACAAAGCAGGGGAGCGGCTCACCTTGTGATAAATTATGTGCGATTAAACGTATCCGCTTGGGTAACATTAAGCTCGATCGACAGAGCGCTAAGCTTATCAACGTCTGGAAAATCAATCAGCATCAGATGAATAAGAGGTGAAAAGCACAGACGGCGAAGGCCACTTGCGCGCAATCTCGATCCCAATCTCGATCTCCGTGTCGAGCAGTAATAACGGCCTCGCGAGCCTGCAAAAGAAAAAACAGAAAAAAAGAAAAGAAAAAACAAAAAAAAAAAAAAAAGCGCGCTTCGATGGGAAAATAAAGACACGCAGCGCCACGTCGACGTCAATGAAGTGAAAGGTTAAATGTGCAGTTGTCGCGTGACTCGCGCTATCGGCCCACTTCCACTTTCTCACATATTATCACGCGGTCGTTTTACCTTTTGGACAAGCCGCCGCCGTTAATCGTTCGTCCCCGGGGCCCTCGATATTTCGGTTACTTGCTTAATGGTGGTAAACGGCACGAGCTTCGGTCTGTGCATTCGCAATATATATTTTGTAGACTCTTATCGCGAGACGTAAGGAGGATGTATTGAGAATTGAAAAATTGCCAATGCGTTCGATAGTTATTGAAGACTCGTTGTGGCTTTGGCTGTTATTAGTCGATTTTCGTAATAATATAGCAGCGTTTTGTGCTACTGGAGCAATCGTGGGATACGTAGACTCGAGCTTAATACTATAAATGCCTTAATGTGAATAGATTATAAAAAAAAAAAAAAAAAAAAAGAAGAAGAAAAAAATTTTATTTAAAAAAAAAAAACTAATAGTTTAATGTACGGTGTAGTTTGTAAATTTGCAATATTATGAATTTTCATTACTCACCTGTTATTTATCCATTGTTATTCTTGAAATTTACTTTATACGCTCCTTTTTATTGGCTCTCCGTACACAAAGTATTTTAATGGATGGCGAGTACGTAGTGAGGAATCGAAATAAATTTTGTCACGCATCACACATAATATATTTCATTCCGAAATGCATCTACGAATTAACGCACGAAATTAACGTTTGAAAACTATGATTTTATCGTCAATGTTCTCCAATCTTGTACCTTAAAATGTATTCCAAGTGAAATATTTGACATAATTAACACGAATATAATTGCGTATTCAAAATAAAATCAACTCTACCATAACCAATACGACGTAACAATATGGTAATAAAACGTTACTATTTCTCATAGAATTGGCGAATAATATTAAAGTACTTTGCCATCGTTGTATTACATGTCATACAAAAGAATACGTTCATCAATTCAATCAGAGACTAGGCCTCTTGAATCGACGAATTAATGTGAAAGAATTAATAAATAATACTTTATTCACAACATGATTTACATATTGCCAAACGCTCGAACAAAAATTAGAATAAACATTTTCATACGTAAATTAGTTTCACATTCAATATTCATTGGCATTGAAATTAAATATTAATCATATTATGAATTTAATCAGATAGAATTTAATGCCTTTGATATATTGCAATTTTTAAATATGTATAAGCAGACTTTTCCAAATCATGAAATGTTAAAAATGAAAGAATAGATTGTGTATGGGAAAGATCAACGTAATCATTAAAATGATTCATCAAGTACATTTCATACACTGTTATAAAAATTAAATAATAAAATGAATATTTGAAAAGTTCTTTGTAAAATATTCCAAATTATTATTATTATGAAAAGATAATGGCTCATTTCAATTTAATTGCTGGTAAATAAAAGTCGATTTAAATAATAATAATTAACCGTAAAGTTATAAAAAATACATTAGAAAATATTTTTAACTATATATTATAAAAGAAATAATAGTAGGAATTTAATTTAAAACAGCAACAACAAATTTTTCAGCAACTTATACACTTGTAAAGCATCTTAATGTTAGCCCAGCATCACTGTTACTTGCAGTTATTAAGATGAATTGGATGTATTAATTGTTAATTTGTATTATCGAAATGTGCAAACGAAGAATATAAACGTAAATTTATATATCCTAAATATATTTAGTATTTTATGCACTTATGTCAAATGTAAAATGACAGTATTTAATTTTTTAAAATAACATCATTTTAATGAAATTAAATCTACTTTCCAACAAAATAAATTCGAAATAATAAAAATCTAATACATAATGAATAATTATAATGTAAACAATATTTGGTGTACAGTGTGTCTCTTTAGTTTTATCGATCAAATCAGAATTCTTCGAATAACTTAATTCAATTGACATAAATTCAAGAAAAGCTTTTGAACTATTTGCTTCGATAAAAGTATTCGATAATGATAAATGATTAATTTCTGCAAAAAGTAAATAAATAAATTCTTTGTGTATATTTAACGTTTTAATGCTTTGATCCATAAGTTAAATGTAGCGGCATCTTCAGGTCCAATTTTTCAAGATCGACGAATGAATGTGCGTGCGTGCGCGCCCGCGCACGCACACTGAAACCTTAAAATGAAGGGTCTGCCATATATATGATTCTATTATACATGAGTGCACACGCGAATATAGATCGTAAGATTACGTCTCTTGATTTTCTTCCACTGCGCGTCTCTCTCTCTCTCTCTCTCTCTCTCTCTCTCTCTCTCCCTCTCTCACTTCCTCCATACAAAGTAAAATACATGATGCGAGCCACATTTGTTCAAAATAAAATATGAAATTGCAATGCACGTAGAGTATAATCTGTTTCCAGAAGACGTTTGTTTACGTCTGATGATTATCTACGTTTGTTTCTAATTAGAGAGTCACCGAGCCGATTTGTCGTCGTAGAGAAAATTTCCAAGTTTAATATCGGCATTTTGTGCTCTTGTAGTAGAGCTTTTTCGATATTATAACAACGATACAAATAATATATTATCTATTGATGACGTTTTAAAAACGAAAATAATCTTAATTTTATTATTTTCTGCCTGTCATTATAGACTGATATCAAATACATTTTCAATACGTCACAGAATGATCTCTTTCTTTAGCTTTCTCTATCTCGAATCAAGTCTATTTAATTGCTTATTTGAATTAATATTCCTTTTCGCCTTGTGAAAGTTCTATATAATATGCCAAAAGAGTATTATTTTATTCATCATTTTGCTTTTTTTTTTTTTTTTTTTTATTTCAATTTAATTAATTTTAATTCAATGCGGTTACTATTTTTCTCTCTCTATTACTGCTACAAGGAACAATAAATTATAAAATACAAAAGTCCATTTCAAGTGTATCGAACCTCTATTTCATCTCCTCCGAAGATGTACAACGTGCAAGATAATATTAAAGATGAGTGATAAATTTGAAACACAATAATTGAGATAAAGAGGAGTCGCGAAAAGAAGGCAGATCCTTATCTGCGGCCGCTCGGATGCATAACAACTTTACTTACACAAACTCGTGAGTGTGTTATATGTATTGGAGAGCCTAGCGGCTAAAGGAGGAGATGCCCCTCTCACGTGGAGTTAAATAAGTGGATACTGCGTGATATTGATAAACAATATAATCACAAAGTGCCCGACCGCGCCTGGACACGCACGCGCGCGCGCTCACATACTGATGATTCAGTAATGGTGAACCAAGCGAAGAATCCTTCGAGACTTTTATACTTTATTTTCCAAGTGCGAACGTCAGGTATTCGTAAAATGATGATGGTAAATGGAAATTATTAGGCGAACTGCAATTGAGACAGGCATGTGTGGCTTAGAAGGGCGCTAAGAGGTTTCTACCAATCAATCAGCACAAACTTTAAGCAATTTATAATAACTTCAAAATATTATAATATTTTAATAATCAATTTGCTTATTTTACGTCACAACGTATCTGATATCATGTCCTTTGGCTCTTAAGTTAGCTATTTAGGTTCTTATCTAATCGAAATTTATTTAAAAAAAAAAAAAAAAAAAAATTTCACTTCTATTCACTATTCGTCTAATGCAATTTCTTCCATATTTACTGTATAATTTTATCTTCACTGTAATACCAATATCAATTAACATATTCAATTTATATTAATACGTAGTGCGAATTTATTATGATTAATCGCTTGAAGCAGATAAGCACTACGAAATGAGTAACTCGACGTATGTTGTATTTTGTATCCTACAAATGTACGAAATGTATGAAATGAAAATATTTTTATGGCCACGTCAATTGGCAAAATAGTACCTATTGTGTATCCGGTATTTAATGCGAAATTTATAACAAGAAATATAGAGTATTATACGTTTTTTGCATAAATTCAATAACGCCGCGCGCACATACACTTTGAGAAAAGTACATTCCGAAGGATTTCAAAATGAACTTATAAAAATTTAAAAGAAAAACAATTGCGTCGGAGAGAATAATAATTATTACATTACATCTAAATCACAGCTTCATATATAATGGATAATATATATATATATATATATATATATATATATATATATAATCTGGCAATTATTTAAAGCGTTTTGTAAAAATTAAATTATGGTTTATTTTATATTTATTATTTATTGTCACTTGTGAAACGTATTTTTAATTTGGGTGATAAAAATATTTTTATGGAAGGTCAATATTTATGAACCACTATTGGCTTGATTTACAGTTCAGATTGCAATAGAAGCTTATAAAAACAGATATATCGAATATATAAATGAAATAATATGCATCCAAATTGGTTACTTGCGACACTCGAGCTTTTACAAGCCTCCATTGTCTCGAATAATGCTTATTTTATTTTCTAGGACTATTCTGGCTCTATTGCATAAGCCCGAGCGCCTGAAAATCTTTTTAACCTACATCCTTCGAGCTTTCTTATTATTATTTATGATTTTTTTTTTTTTTTTTTTTTCAAATACATGATTTTATGCCATTTTACCAATCTCATAATAATTATTTATCCTTTCAATACCAGTGATGGAAGGCATTTTTACCTTTCAAAATGTACTATAATAGCATAGTCTGTGAAAATATCGTAAAATATGGTTTCGATGATAAATTTAACCGTTATTGGAGAGTGAAATCATTCGATTAAACTTACAAATAATAGTCTCAACGCGAAAGGAATAAAAAATATTAATGAAGAAAATAGTGATAGGCGAATACGTTTACCCGAGTTCAACTGTACTCGGTTATTTTTGCAACAAACAAGATTTATTAATCTATAAGACCGGAAGCAGTTTCTCATTTACCTATTAAAGTCAATCATTGGCTACTTTTCCTTCAACTTCGTGTATAGGAGATTAAACTATGAATATTTATGAAGGCATTTAGTTTTTCATTCCTTTTTGTTTTTATAGAAATGCAAATGATAGCTATACTTAGGCTCACATGAAAAATGAAATTATTTCAACAAGGATTTAAAAGATGTAATCATTCACAATTATATCTAATGGATTATTTTTAGATTTATCATAATAAAAATGTATATTCAATCTAATGGAGCCGTTACGCCCAGTGACTTTGTACACTAATCAAAAGCTTAGAAACCTTGTATTATTAACATAATTGCGTAGCCAAAAATATGGTCAATGGAGCCGAATCAGTGCCCCTTACTATCTATCAAATAAAACATATTTGTCTTCAAGCCCACACGACGCGCATAATAACCTCTCGATAATAGCACAAACACACGCGCACACGCACTAGCTTGTTCGATAATCTGCCAAACGTCGGGCATAATTCGTAACCTAAATTTCATCCTTCTCCTTCCCCTCCCGCCCCATTCCATCCACTCGCCAAACTCAGTCACTCGTGCACTACATTTGCATGCTTCCAAGAATCAGCGATAAATTCCGAAGAATTTTATGATGGCCGACACAGACAGCTTGCAAAATAATCACCGCACAATAAAAGCTACCCGGACCACCGCAAAATTTATTCCCCCTTTCATAACAATCACAATTAAAAAGCCCAGACCGACTCGCGCGCCCATTTATATACTCTAACGTTCTAAATCAAGCCTCCCAGCCTCCCATCCCAGCCTCTGCATCTCATCCACCATATATATATATATATATATATATATAACGGAGCCTGTAATTTAAAACAATTTTTGCAATGCCGTGCATTACGCGAACCGCCGACGATGATTTACACGTACGGAGTCGTGGGTGCAAGAGTCGGATTCTCGCCTCCTGCTACTTTGTAAAATCGCGGAGACCGCCGCCGATCTTCCCGCGATTCGCCTACAAAATCCAAAGCTGCTCGATGAGAGAGCATTTTCCCGGCATTGGAGAGCCATTGGAGTGACATCGATCGATTAATCACGATCGGTCCAACAATTTTACGTATTCCTCAACGGATTCCACATAACAGCACATTGCCTGTAAGAGACTAATAATCGGAGAATACGAAAAATTATTACTAAAATGCATAATATTATTCATAATTGCTATACCCGAACGTTGTTATTATTATTATTATTATTATTATTATTATTATTATTATTATTATTATTATTGAAATAAATGTATTTCCTTATTTTTCATAATACCTAAATATATTATTCATATTAAATTGAAGTACTATTTTGCATTTGATTCTTTTACAATAATAATTCCTGTCTTAATTGACATATAATTCAAGGGTGTGCTAAGGCACTGGATATTACAGTTACACTTTCAAAGTTCGGATCCTTGACTCGGAATAATCCTTAAATTACATTATGAAATTTCAACGAAAAAAAAAAAGAAAAAGAAAAAAAAAAACAATGTGATAAATTTGATATGATTTCATGAAGTAAAATAATAATTTTCGCCCACATTACGTATTGGACATTTCCATTCGCATAACACTAGCTTAAAAAAAATAAAAGGATATGTCATTTTATTAAGCAGGAATAATGTAGGATAGGTTGAAAAAATTGTACCAAAATACTTGAAGAATCTATAGTCTTTCATCATTTATGCCATTTATGCAAATTAATGTAAAAGGAATTTTACAAAATAAAGTAAAATAACGAATAATTCACTCGATTAATTCATATCATTATTTATTTCTTAAAATATTAAAATCAATGTTTATATTTAATTCTCGAAAGCGACGCGTGTCCGAGTTTTTAAAGAAATTACAATTTTTTAAAGTCGTTAAGCATAAAAAAAATATTACTTATTAATAATTCGAAAGATTGAGTAACGAAGATGAATATCCTAAATAAAACTTCACGAACTATTTACATTTCTGCATAAGGAATTATTATAAAATGTAATGCAATTTTTAATATATTATCGATAATATTATGCATTCTATATTAATTCCAAAGTGATATACATATTTAATAAAATTGATAATAATCATTTCTATTAATTAGACATCCTTATATCGTTCATACGTATTTTCTAAAACAGATATAACTTATGTTTTTTAAAAAAAAAAGGGAAGAAAAGATGTTAAATATTGTTTATTAATAATATGCATTAGGGCGATTAGGTTTTAATTAAGTTTGTGAATTTTACAAATTAATAGTTAATATATTTAGGATTTTCGAATGACAACATTATATAAGCTGGCAATAGATAATCTAGCCAGTAATAGACATAAATTGCAGCTTTATTATAGAAATTACATTATATACATTATTTAATGAGTGTGTCAGAGATTTTAACGCTAACCTATCCAATTGATTTTTACAATAAATATGAATTTTATAAACATTTCTTATAATTTCAGGTAAAAATTGTATTTACGAATTATTAAGACATTTAAATGTAATATTATGATATTCGGATGCAATTTCTTTAAAATCTTAAATGTGCCAAACTTTCTCTTGTTTTCGAGTACCTATAAAAATACTAATATGTAAGATTCTCGCTAAACATGTTGTTCTTTAATATCTTTGATGAAATTGATGTCCTTGACACAATTGTCTTTTAGTAATATAAGCTTGATTGAAAAAAAAATAATGCCAATATATTCAGTTATGCAAGAACTTATGCATACGCATTAAAAAAACTACCGTATGCTTTAAAGAAGTTTTTATTTCAAAAAACTAAAATTATTTATATAATGGTTTTGAATAAATTTACAAAATTTAATACACATGTGTGCGTGCGCGCGCGCGTGTGTAATTCAGAAAACTTCTGTGTGCTTTTTGAATAAAATTCTTTGTGCCTTATACCTAGTTGATATATTACTACTTTAAAATTAAAATCTCTAAATTGTACAATTTCTTACGATCTTTATCATAATATTCGATCGGAGTCGTGCACGCTTTAAAATTTTAAATTTTAATCACTTACGAGTACACTACGACAATTAATAGAATTTCGATATACCTATTCGGTTATAATTTTGATCCGCATCGATAAATTAAGTTTTAGGCGAAGTACAATGAATTTACTGACTCATTGTTAGTTTTATTATGAATATCGATGTCATAAGACAGATGATCGAACGTGTTAATAAATATTATAAAGAAAATTAATATTGATTATATTTGAGAATCAATTGTGTTAATAAGATATAAAAATGTCATTTTTTTTCTGAGTATAAACTGCTAGTGGTATGTGAAAATTCTTAGTTTCATATTTTTATAATCAATACTATGTAGCATTACATGTGCGCACAATTTTGACGATCTTAATATCATATGAAGCCTGACTATTATTATTATTATTATTATTATTATTATTATAAACTCCATTTATTACAGACATATATGTATATATGTATCAATTACTATTGAATCCTTTTAATAAGTTTAAACTCTGTTGCTCAATAAGAAAAATTGGAGTTTATAAGAAATTATAAAAATACCCTCACATGATGTTTATTTTCATTTATTTCACGAGTATTTACATTTGAGAAAAAGTAAATTCCAATAGCAGAGACGACTCACAATATTTTCTATTTTGCAATACTTGATAAATATTGATAAATAAATATTGAGGAATGTTTTAGTAAAAACAAACTGCGAATGAAGAAACTTTTTAAATAATACGTACTTTCGCATTAAATATTAATTTACAATTATCATATTTACGATTTTCTTTGATAGAAATACAAATATTATTGTCTTTAGATTGTTAATATTAACATGATAATTTGCCATAATTTTTACAAGACAAAAATTAATTATTTGCGCTATTATACGTTGTATTTTTATTTTTTTTTTTCATTTTTTTTTTTTTTCTTTATTATTAGTGTGAAATTGGACGTGCGTATTGATTTCGGGAAATTAAATATCACTTTAAATAAACGAAAATTATTCTACTTTAAATTCTTTATTAACCTAATGATTGGATATTAATGATTCGTTTAAAAGCAAAGTTGCAGTCAGTTAACTTTATGTAGAGTGAACTGTAACTCCGAGAGACGTAGAAAGTGCCAAAAGAAAGTGCGATTACCGTTCATGTCAACATCTTTACCAACATTGTCATCAAAATTTCCTTAACGTTACGATTAACATTGTCATACGATATTCTTATGATTATCACCGGCATTTAAAAAAAAAAAAAAAAAAAAAAAAAAAACATTAATTGACATAATAATCAATTGCCAATCAACTTACGCATATCGTTCTCGTCCAAGTAATATAAAATTTTGTCCATTATTACGTCACGGGGATTTATAAATTTTAGTACACTGCTTAGAAATTTGGCCGTGTCGTACATTAATTTTTGCCTCTTAACCGCTCTGTCGACTCTATTCGACAAATACTTGCAGTAAATAGGAAAACCATTGTAATAGCAATTACCTATGAAATATTCCATGATATCGTGATTTCGCGCGTAATCTATCATCTTTTTTGCATTGTCCGTTAATAAATTGAATAAGGAAATGTTCCCATAGCATTTTTCGTCCTTCATCGTTAAAAGCTCGCTTTTACAAAGGTGATAATACAACCTGTAGGAAGAATTGCTTCTAATAATATCGATATTACAATCATCTATCGGCAATCCTTGCAATTCGAGCTTTGCAATGTGCTCCAAGATAGTTTTCACCCAAATGCTAGAATCGTCGGCAGCGACTCTAAGCACAGTTTCGCTTTTCTCATTTTTCCCATTTACGTCCGCCCCATGCTCAAAGCAAAACTGCAATATTTCTTTAATCGTTGAAACACGATCCACTTCCACTTTCGAATATTTCAACGCTTCGATGGCACAATGCAGAGGAGTGCATCCGTAGTTGTTCCGATCATTGATATCGGCACCGTGTCGCACAAGTGCTGTAATCGACTTGATTTGTCGATTGCTAATGCTAATATCACAACCTATGCGCTCCATAATAAAGTGCAACGCCGTTCTCCCCTTGTCGAAGTCTTTGACACTGACGTCCATGCCTCTGCTCAGAATGTATTCAATGACCTCGGGAAAGTCGCTGGCCAAATGCAGCGGCGTAACGCCAAAAGCATCCCTCGCCGTTAGATCGGCCCCCTTATGAATTAACAGCCAGATTATGTGATCCCGCTGAATGTGAAAATGAAAGGCGCAATGGAGGGGCGTGAAATTCGAATTGTTACGGCTGTTTATGTCCGCCCCCTTGGATAACAGCCTCTCCACCATGCCAAATTTATTTACAATCACAGCCTTGTGCAGGGGGGTTTCGCCCCCTCGGCACATAATATCAACCTGGGCCCCGTGTTGCAGGAGTATATCGGCCAGTTGCAAGTCCTCCGTGAAGGCCGCCATGTGCAAGGCCGTGAAGCCCCTCTCCTTATCCCGGTAATTAATGTCGGCGCCCTTCTTTATCATCCTTTCGATCACCTCTGCATTACAGATAAATACGATGTGCGTTATAGGGCATTGGGCTTGCACTAGGATACTCGCGAGCTTATCATTAGTTATGCCCTTGACCTGCACGATGGAGCAGATGATCGTGTAAAGTATTGGCGCGTCATCCACGAGCAATGCTAATAGCAGTGGATTTAGGTACTCGACGCTACCGGACGCGTCCTCCACTAGATATTCTATAGTTTTTTTATCGTTTCTCTCGACAGCATCTTTTATATCGCTGCACCATTTATTTATTAGGGCGGTCGATGGCTACAATTATAAAGTACAAACTCAACTGAGTTATCATAAGAATTTGAAGGATTGGCATAAAGTACAATTTAACAAATAAGCAATAATAACTGCGTTCAATTAACGATCATAGATGCGCGCGCGTGTCTCTGTACGTGTGTTTGTTCGTGTTTGTTCGTGATTGTTCGTGATTATTCGTGATTGTTCGTGTGCGTTCGTGTGTGTTTCGAGGGAATGAAGGGCAACAATGACTGGAATGAAATTATTCTATAAATACTCGTCCATTAGCAAAATGAATTAACATACAAACTCTTTCATTTATCATTAAAAATATTAATTTCAAATTCGATAGACTTTTCATATTAATATAATAATGATGATGATGATGATGATGATGATGATGATGATGATGATGATGATGATAATAATAACAACAATAACGACAACAACGACAACAACGACAACAACGACAATGACAACGACAATAATAACAATAACAATAGCCATGACAAAAGTTAGAATTGACCAATGCTACATAAATGTAATATATTGAAAATTCCATTCTAATAAAGCAATCTGCATTATTAATTACAAATTAATATTTAAATATTTAAATGGAAAATCATACCATGTTAAAGACGATGAAATTGTCTTGTAAAAATATTATTGGATGTATTTAAAATTTTTCAATTTCTGATAGTTGCCTGAAGAATTCACTATGTAACTACTTACTTGTTCGTAACTCGATACCACATTACAATTCAATATTCTAGGAAATTACTTTAAAATGTATAAATTCCAAGAATATTAACGATTTCTTATTATTTTCAATATGTCTATATACTAAATATAAAATGTTGATTATAATAATGTAGATAATATATTAACTCCTTAAATTATGAACAATTGAATTTAATGGGATGTTTATTCGTAAACTCCATTATAAAATTAGAATGATAATTTCAATTTAAGTAGTTGTTGATCGTTTGAAAAATCGAAATTCAAATGACCTCGATTTTTTATTTTATATTATTTTATTATTTTCATTATTTATATATATTATATTTAATGTAAGCATAGGTAGAAGTGAAAAATAAAATGATGAAAATTACATTTGTAAATATAAAAAAAAATTTAAGATGACTAAGAACATAAATAATGATATCCACTATCACTATGAATTATAATATCGAAAGTCCCCTAATCATTTATTTGAAATGTACTTTTATAGAAAACGTAATTTATAGGATACGGAGATCGCTGTATGCATATTTATGATATCAAATACAGAAAATTTAAGAAATCACGTTCTTCATATTTATTTCGTTATTCAGAAATCTGAAAATATGCATATGTTCTTCGTAACCTATAAATTAAATTAGCTATTGAATAATATTTGAAATAAACGAATAGAGATAGTTTTGCTATTTTTACTTATAGCAATAGTTAATTTTGTTATTTATGTCATTGCTTACATTAAAAATCACCATTTATATTTATATTCTATTCATTTTCGTTATACTTTTCGATCTTATCGTTATGAAAATAACTTCTCTCAAACAGAATGATTCATTCACAACCTTTTACTCTAGAATTTCTAATAGGTTTTTTTGGAGTTTGGTTCTTATTAGATTATAAAATTGTATTTGTTTGATTTAATATGAGAAAAAAAAATAGTCAGATGAATATATTTATATGCGAGTGAGGGGAGCAGAAAAAAAGATGAGAGAGAGAGAGAGAGAGAGAGAGAGAGAGAGAGAGAGAGAGAGAGCCTGGGAGAGGAAATAATGTAATAAGAGTTCAAAGGTTATTTGATGTAAGAAATATTTATAAACAGATAACTTGATCAACGTGGTAAATCTTATTTTTGAAGATTTGTCTTTTGATATAATCACTGATAATATCTCCTCAACTATCTTTTAAAACATTTTTCTTGATTGCCTTTCGTATTTTTATTTGGTATTTTTTACTACCTTTTTATACTAAAAATATCAACAGTTTTTAATGTTATATTATATCTTATGATTAAAAACTACAAAATTATAAAGTAAAAAAAAACGCCAATATACCTTCTTTAATGTTGATTTTTATTATTCTTTGAAGATAAATTTATGTTGATAATTTGTATTCAAAAGTATATAATTTTAATTTAAAAAGAATTAATTACCAATATTTGCAGAGAGATCATAAAAATAGCCAAATGCTAATAAAATTTATATTATTATGATAAATTGTATTCTAGAAGAAAATTAACGAATTTAGTTTTTAAAAAGTATAATGATGTTTGTGCTGCTTATATAAAATGATTTATATAAAATATAATTTTTAATCGTAAAAAATTTTTATTGCATAAAGTAAGTATAAATGATTAAATGACTTTAGAAAGAAAAACATGTATTAAAAAATTATAGAAATGTATAAGAAAAAAAAAAAAAAAAAAAAAACACAAATATAGTTTAAAGTTTTTAAGTAACAGAATTATATTTCTTGAGTGTGTAAGTGAAGTCTTCAAAAAATTTACTTATAATGAATTGTAAATATTGTAATAACAATAAATGATTACGATACGACATATATAATTTAATAATTCTAGAATATGATACGATTTTTACATCACTTAATATTTATATTATTGTTATAGTAAATATTATATTATATTAATATTATATTAATATAAAATATTAAGTATATTAGTGTCTAAATTTTATATGATAATGTGAATATACGAACTTTTATAAAGTGGTATAAATATAGAATAATATGATCCAGTATGTATCAATTGTAATTTCTTCTGATAAGATAATTGATAATTCGAAATTTGAAAAAAATCAAAAACTTAATTCTCGTTTATATATTTAATCGCATAAACATTTTTACTTGTTTAACCCTTATAATTTAATTATTACTTTTATTGCTGTATATCTATATATATATATATTACTTATCCAATTTATTATTTGATCATTAGATACAAATAGCATTGATTCAATAATCGTGTAATATTATCAAAATAAATTTATTATTTAATTAAATTAGATAGTTAAAGTTCGTCAAAGACTTTAGAGGATAAGTGAAATTATAAAAATAATAAAAATCCTTATAATAATTATGTATTATTATGATATATCTCTGCATATCCATTTTATGCTTAAATCCGTTTTGTACAGTAAGTATGCGTGTACCTACTAATTTTATAATTATTTTTAAAAAATCGCCAAAGTTGAATATACAGAAATATCGATTGGCAAATTAGTATCTCATTTTAAGAATTATGCGTACATACTATAAAAATCAGTAAATACCAATAGACTTTGAGAATAATATATATATTGAGATTTTTATGCAACAAAATATTTATTATATTCTAATTTAAAAATATTGACAATGATATAAAAATATGTAAATTAATGTTACGTAATCGGTAATTTGGAGGCTTTATTAAGTATCGTGATTTATTCTAATATATCCTATTAAGCTACGAATACAAGTATTTGACTATTTTATAGGTTGAAAAAAATTTTTTTTCCATATTCAAGTATATCGAGCCAATCCCTACCTTATGATTTTCTTCGTCGTGTTTCTCGTTAACGCATGAGTAACTTTATATTTAGTAACATATGTTAATACTATATAATATATTGTTAAAATAAGCAGCACACCACTAGAGGATATAGTTTTTATATTTGACGAAACCTGGAAAATTAAATGCAAATGAATAATCATGGCTGTTGCTGGAACACAGTGTCGTATCGATATTAATGAAGAAATTCCAAGTGGTCTGACTTGTCACTATGTTGCAGCATATTTCCGAGCTTAAATAAAATTCATCGCTTTGAGTGAGCAAAAAGTACTTCAATATAATTAGTTCGAATGACAAGTATAAGGATCGGTATGATCAGTGTCGGAAAGGCCATTGATCATTAAATGATCAACCACTCTTCAATAAACTTTTCCCTACTCGTATAGCATTGACGCTACAATTTGCAAAATATTTAATTAAAGGTACGCGATATAATTGTTTATCTTTGAAATGTATACATTGATTGGTTATAATTATGAATAAAACCTGATGGTGGTGGTTAGTTAAATTAAAAGGCATAAATCAAATGACAATATGTGTAAATCGTTCGGTAACAAGATATCATTATATTATTCTTATTTATTTATCTGAGCAGAAAGAATATAAGTCGGATACAGAAAACTTATGATGGAATAATTATTCGGGAAAAATATTGCAGATTATTTTTGTACATAGCTGTAAACACAACAATTTCGACTAATTTGTGCAATTAAGATCTATAGTTTGGTAAAAATGCGAAACCTGCGGACGTCAAAGGGCGTAAGAGAAAAAATTCCGTCCCAGATAATTAAGGTGTAATAAACCTGTATGGCTATGTCAGATTCTTATCAAAGTATCAAGATTTATGCGACATCGTGAGCAATTAGAACCTGAATACAGGCGACTTACACGGCTCGATTACCTCGCACGTTGTATTAGTACGGAGAAGGAAGAAATTTTAATTGCGAACAAGCGTCGAATCATTTCAGTCGGCTCACGCGACGAGTTATTGAATTAAATGACTTTGCACTTCGTCTCTGCACGTGGAATTGGCGAAGATTGGGGGGGGGGGGGCACAGGGGAGGGGGGAGTCCTGACTTTGCAGGTGATGGAATACGCAGGCGACTCTGTCTATGCGTTCCATAGATCACGCAAAGTTATTGATTAGCCAACATTTAAGGTGCTACTTTCTGTTAGATTAGAGTCTATGATAATTTTCAAAATTTGCCAAGAAACTCTTTTGAAACGATCGCGCATTCTTGTCTGTGACCTGTTTGTTGAATTTTTTGGTTTTAGAAATAGTCATTCTGTACTTAATCCATCGACCTTGTTGTTAATTAACTCGCTCGTGGTCATTTATTGCCACCGGTTCTATGTATTTCAATAATTTTTTTGCCAACTTCTCCGTAAACAAATGGAATAGTTAATTATTTTTAAGTAAAGGAAATCTTAAAGCCAGTACCACAATTTAATAATTACACGGGCATATTATAAATACTATACAACAATCAGTTTAGATTACATTTTGGAATTTATTTTTTAGCGCTTTGAGAAACCGTATTCTTAATTAGTAAAATTTTATTAGAATAATTATAGCTAGTTGTATAAAGATTATATATCAAATTCTTATCTTCTAGCTGAATGTCGCCAACTAAGTGCCTTTAAATCCATTTCGTGCTACGAAATCTATTTCTAGATTCAGTTGTCATCTCTTATCACTTTCTATACATATTCAGACTACAAGCAGCTTTGTATTTATCATAATCTAAGATAAGCTACATGTTATTTATAAGAGAAGATAAAATTTATTGTTTATATCAGATGTATGTTCAGTGGCACAGTAATTAAAATCTTAATTAGAATAAGAAATTAAATTTTTTATTCTGTCTAAAGCATACCATATATGAAGTCTAGACAAACAGAATAGCAAAACATAAACGAAATAATGTTAGTTTAGACGATACTATAAATAAATACAAATATTTAAGTTTAATTACAATATTGTCCTTCCATTTTAAGATTGTTCATAATATCGTAAAATTAAATATTGACAATGAAAAAACATAATTATAATATATACAATGCTTAATCCCAATTAATTCACACGAATTTAATTAATAAGAAATTCATAATAGTATGAAATTGTTACTTTATTAATTTATAAAATTCATAGAAATCCAAAAAATGCAAAGTATATTTTCAATTTATATTATTGAATACTAATTTTGTAAATAAACGATTTAACAAGGTCTAAGAAAAATGAGCTGACGTTTAAAAATTCATGAAAAATATTGATTAATTTCCTCTAAAAACGGAAACGTTAAATATTCAATGAACTCTTTCAATATTTTTAAATAATAAGATATACTTGTTGATTATATATATATATATATATATATATATATATATATGCCTTTTACTTACATAAACACCTACATATACATAATAATATATCAATCTTAAATTGCTATAAAAAAATTTTTTCTCATTTATTTAATATTAGTAAATCTTTTAAAGCATTAATACTCTATGTTAATATAGATTTTGTTATGGTTAATATAACTGCTATAATTTGAAATTAGAACTCATATATTAAATAACATATTTTTCTAAATATGTTAAACGACATAAAACTTCGTTTATTATCTACTTATTTTCTAATGTAAAAAACAATTTTAATTGTCAGGCATAAATTTAAAGTAATGCTTATTTATTATACTAATTGATAAGAAAAATGCCTGACGATTAAATTTCCAAAAATTCAAATTCTAATGACTAAATTATATTTCTATCCATTAAATATCACATATGCATATGCATACCTCTATAAACTATAAACTATTTGTTTACTACTCATAGATATTTCTGAATATTATCAGATCATTATAATTCTGGTTTATCGGCATCATTATAGAGCTTGTGAACGTACTCGTAATGTTCAAATGAATGCATCAATGAATAATGAATATTCAAATGATTTGTATATATATATATATATATATATATATATATATATATATATACATATGAGTTATGTTAAATAAATAATACCGTAATGCCACCGTAACTAAATATTCTCTTGCAATTAGAATGTACACCTTTCAATATTTGAATATTTGTCAAATCTTGATATAAAACTCAAAAGATATAGTTTCATTAAGCGAGAAAGCAAGTGGGAAAATTTCTTTATTGTCACTATCCGAAATATTTTATAATTTAAAACTAACATAGCAAGGAAAAATTAACTAAGTAACAGTGCAATTTGCAGACATCAAACAATAATTAATATTTATTTTATTAGTTCCATTATTAAGTCTAATCTAATTGAACGAAAATCCGTTAATTCAGACAATTTCAAGATTGTAAGTTTTTAACATAATAATCTATATTCGTGCATAAACTTACAATAAATTTATCTAAGATTCAGTAGATATTCATTATAATTATTTATTCCCATTATGAAATACATACTTTTATCTTAGAATTGAATATTTTACTTAAATATTTGAAAAAAATTATTTAAATTAATTATTCGCTCTATGTCAGACGAAATTTTTATTGAATTTACTATATTTGAAAATTAATTTATTTAAAAATTAAAAGTGTAATACTCACAATGACAAATTTTACATAATAATTTACATTCAAATCGTAAATATTGTATCATTGCGAATTTTGTAATTTTATTGACATTATAACCTGTATTATAGTTTTGAAAATATAAATATAAATACATATATATATATATATATACATATATTATGTTTTTTATATAAAGAAAGTGTTTTCAAATTTTACTTTGGCGAAATCTTAGATTTCATAAGAGGAATAAATTAGATATTTTTATTTCATATTCAAATCACGAATAAATTAATTAAATATAAATTACCAATCAGTTAGTTATATAATTAAAGACTGTCTTACAAATACTTTATCTGTGAAATCCATTGGAAACTTTAAATAAATCATTACAAAGTATCCGGCACGTTTTATTAAATCTATAGCTTTGCGGATAAATCATAGCAAAATGAATTAACTGTTAGCTTTTGCAAAGTCTGCCATATGCTTTTGCCATTGTAAATGATTTAACTTTAAATAAATGAGCTAATTTATAAAGAAAACATAATTATATATAAATCGGTGAAAACAACGACTCCAGGCATCGATCACTTTCTTCCTTAATTTTCAGTTCTATCAACGACGAATGAATGATTGATAAAAAAAAAAAAAATACAATGACACACGATTCATTCCAATAATTTTTTTTTTTTTTTTTTTTTTTTTTTTTTTTTTTACATTAAATGAATGAGGTCCACCATTAAGAAACAACAATTTTATAAAGTATGTTCATTTATAAAGATACAATCCAAATAAGAAAAAAACCTATTATCCCAGTCGTTTTAAGGGATCGGATTTCCAATTGATACTAATATAAACCCAAATAGCAAAGAATTATCGTGCAATTTCGTAATATAAATCTTTTTAACCGACATAGCCATTATTCCACTCCGACAAATATCCTTACGGTCCTCCATAAAACCGACTAAAATCCAATGCGCAAAATATTTCAGAGCAAGTCAATAACGCTCGGCGCCATGAAAAGTACAGAATCTTCCAATCCCCCCAGCAGTCAATAACAAATAAAACATCATCGCGTCCAAGCGTAAGAGTAGTAAGTGGATGCGTCCAGCCACTTGGTGCCCCGAGTCTCTCTCTCTCTCTCTCTCTCTCTCTCACTCATACTTACTCTCAATCGTTCGATGACAGTCGCGGCGCTACATAATGTGAGTCAAGCCATGTCGTACCGTAGAGCCAGGAACACCTACGGATGCGAGTATTCGAGCCGTTAAGCAGAAGATGTAGAGCGATGGACGTCGTTGCTCGAAAGATTTCCGGCCAAGCCACGCGAATATCCGGGCACGCACACATACGCGCGCGGCCGTAGGTCCGAGTCCTTATCGGGCGTTTCATTCGAAATGCGTCCTCCAGGCTCTCGCTCGCCTTACACTCGATTTATTTCCTCGCGCGTATTTATCCAAGGGCGAGGGGAGAAGGGAGAGAGAGAGCGAGAGAGAGCCACAGCCTCCGAAGCAGATAACTGTACCAAGCCTACCCTCTTATCGGGAATGTGTTTGTGCGCGCGCGCGATCACTTACGCACGCACACATGCACGAAGGAGGAAATCACTTCTCCTCAGACGCAAGTCTTGGGATTTGAGAAAATAAGGTGGACTTATTGAAGAAAGACGGTCGCGTGAAATTTTCAAAATTAATTAGGCACTTTCGCGGCTCAATTACTTACGGGATGTTCGAGCTTCCCAATTTAATACATCACTTCCATTTGAATTCTATCTCTCTCCAACGATTTTTGCTTTTCGTTCGCTACTATACACACAAGTTCAAATTTCTCCAATCGCATTCAAAGTCCACAATTGTATAGCTTAAATAGCAAGGAAATCCACCGATTTATCGAATGCCGCTGATTTTTATGAATTTTACGATTTTTCCCATTATATAATATTTCAGCTCTGGAAATTTTCGATTTTTAGGACCGAAATATTGCGTAAAATACATAGTAAATAAAATTTAATGAGATGAAATCTTTAACGATGGCAAATACTTAATTGTCAGTTAAACATTTTTCATTACCCCAGCAATTCAAATATATACTAACACGAATTAAGAAATTGATAATAAAATTAAACAATCGCCAACAATCTGTACGATACAATAATGAACTTTTATTATAATTTTACGAGTTATGAAAAAAAAAAAAAAAAAAAAAAAAAAAAAAAAAAAAAGAGATAGAAAAAAGAAAAGAAGAAAAAAAATAGTGGACAGTTGTATGTTGTCGTACTTAAACAATTTAATTATTAACATATGTCCAAAGTGATGTATATGGTTTAAAAATTAAGATTATTTGTACTTTCGTATACATTATAGAAATGATGAAATAACGTATTATTGTCGTAAAATGTCGTGTAACGCAGTTTGAAATGTAAATAATACCTTTGGCTGATTCGAAGTAAATTTAAGTTGGATTAAAATGAATTATAGCAATACAGCTATCTAAATATAAGGATAAATATGAGATATATATATATATATATATATAATAAAGAGTGGAAGATAAAAGTGGATATAAAGATATGAAATGAGAATGAGTTAAAATGTGACGACTCCTTCACTTGTTTTCTTCTCTTGTTATTTTTAAAAGCATCTCGATATCGCATTTAACCGATAAAGACGACCTACTCAAATTTAAAGTGCTTCGGCATATTTAACGCAAAATACACGCAATGCCACACATTAATTCGATTGACTTTTTATTTTCGCTGACATTTAAACACGAATAATCGTAATAAACTTGCAAATACAAATAATATTTTACAATACTCTTGCAAATTATTATCGTATTAGCAAATTTGACACTTGTGAATTATTCTGAAAAATTGAGTTATGACATTATTATTGATTCCAAAGTGCCATTAAAATAATTTTGTAAATCTCCATTGTAAACATATTGTGTGATGTATTATTAAGTAATTTGTAAAATCCAATGCCAATGTTTGGTGAGTCAATGTTTTTCATCTTCAATTCACATAACCGATGACTGCAGCTAAAAACATCGATTTATCGTTCATTTAAAGTACGGCAAATGAAAAATATGGTAACCTTTCTGATAGCTTCCTCGTAGAAACTTCTCTTATCATTATGGCATTATAAAATCCTTGTACATTCGAGACAATTTTTATTACTTGTACGAGTACACCTAATTCCTTACAAAGCACCTTTCCATATAAACGAAAGATCGTGGTACAATTACTTATTGCATTAAAGCGTATATGTACAGATCATCTGCGATAGCGATTATAAAATATATATATATATATATATGTATATATATATATTTTTTTTTTTTTTTTTAAAGCTACGTACTCTCTACCTCTCAACATTCTTAGCAGCGAATAATCATTGTTAATCGGCAACATTTTACGATGTTTAAACGTAGCGTTAAAAGCAAACTATTTAATTGAGAGCCACGACGATTGAAAAGGACTTGGTTGAGTGAACTATGGTTTTGTCGAGCCTTTGAGCTTCGAGGTTTACAGAATTATAATAATAAATGTGTAGCAGGGACAGTGTAGTTATGCGTGTATCATTGGCCATTGCTTGTAGATAGAGAGGTGAAAGCCGTTGGGAAATTATTATCTATTCAGGACAAGAAGGTTTGCCGCTGAAGTTATCCAATCTGAAGTTATCTGGATTGCCAGAGGCATTGAAGAAGAAAGTCACTTTTCTCTTATAGCAAAGAGCCACTTCGATTTGAGCGAAAATTTCGAGTGCCAGAGTGCTGCCTTCGATTAAAATGAAAAATAAAGAATAATAATTTCGGAGCATAAAAAGGGTGAAAATTTTTCAACTCTAATATGACAAATACGCAAATTTTTACGTAAATAATACAGATGTCAATGTGACAATGTGACGATATTGCATATCGTTTCACGATTAGCTTTGCCTAGAAAATGTCATGAAAATTATTGACAATATACTGTCAATGACAATGTCCCGACAAAGTCCCATATCTATAAATAAATGGACACGAGAAATTTATCACTAACGACTAAAGTGGCTATTATTCAATGCTTTAAACAAATGTCGAATTCGAGATTTCTCCATGGAAAATTATCAATATCAACGACACGCTATCGTATAAAACACATGGAAATTATATCTTTTCAAAAAACATGTATCTTGATTTAAATGTATTAACATTTGCAATTTGCCGTGTCATATCGACGTTGAATATTGTTCGTCGATAGGGTCAATCAATCGATTGACAATCATAATCATTTGAGTAAAAATGTGAAAGTTAAATTTTTGAAGGTTTTAGGTAAATCAAGTGAGAATAATAGTTAGATAAATAGGTGTTTAATATCGATTTGAATTAAATCCTTAAGATACTTTTATATTTATTATATGAATTATATTCAGCATTTGTGCGTGCGTGATGCGACTGTATTTTCATTCATTTACGTGTGTGTAGGAAAGCAGATTTTTCTAAAATTCTATTATTACTTTCAAATATATTGAATTTCGATGTGTTGATTGAACAAGCCTAATTCCCATTATATTATCGCAATTGAAAATGTTTGTTTTAATTGGCAATTTTATTAAACATTATAAAGCTCGATCTCTCGGACAATAATTACAACTATTAATATAAAATTACTTTATATAGCACCTAATTTTTAATGTACATTGATAATTGCGTAGCTTAAAGTACCTCGAGAAATTTGCAAAATAAATACTTAAAACGTTATCGGATGTCTTTCGAAAATAAACAACTTGTTTCATGTTAAATATATTAGTTCCTTTCTCTAAACGTAGCGCTGCATTTCTGATGGTGTAGATTTTTATCACATCTGGATGATTTATAGACTAGTATTACGATGTCATTATTCCGAACACTCTCATCGAGTCATGTCCTGGCGATAGCTACATCATAATTTACTACGGAAATTAAAATATTTTTTTTCCTCTTTTTTTTCTGTTTTTTTTTTTGTTTTTTTTTTTTTTTTTTTTTTTTTTTTTTTTTTGATTTTTTTTTTTTTTTTTTTGTAAAGTCTTTTAGCCTGCTTTTTTTTTCAAAATACCAGTCATATATTTTTCTCCCTTTGCTTTTTGTTTATTCTCTGTGGGAATTGGAATTATAAAGTAAAATTATTGATTATATTTAATGATGCAGCCATTATTATTATTATTATTATTATTATTATTATTATTATTATTATTATTATTATTATTATTATTATTATTATTGTTATTATTATTATCCTTTATGACAAATTCCATTCCTTAATTATTCAATGAATGTAATAACTATGTAAGCAAGTAAATCTTTTACTATAGCAAACATAATATTTAATATTAATAATCATTGGATCAATTTCAATTTTTAATAAATATTTTTCACAATTTAACATACTAATTTCACAAAACATAAAATGTGATTAGTAATTTAGAAAAATTCTCTGTATGCGAAAGCTATTTTGTGTTGAAATGAAAGAAAACTTAACACTACCACAATACCTGCCACCGCGGTTTAAATATTTGTTTTATCGCTTACAATTTATCATAATAATTTGTAATTAAAATGGCATTATGAACGCCAGCTTATGGATTTCCTCGGTATATTTCACTTTCCGATAAATAATATGTAAATTTGTCATTATTGCAAGCATATTAGTTTTCAATGGTAAAACAATTACGGGCACATCTCTCGTGAGCCATTAGCAATGGAATTGCAATTAGAGAGAAAAATCTGCAGCTTCTTCCGTAATAACGTTAAAGTCGTACCAAATGCGGAAACGGAAAGTAAATCTAAAATATATCCTCCCACTTTCACGCCGATCGCCAATCTATTTCATTCAAAAATATAAATGTCGACAATGTATTGAGCGAATATTACAATATCCACGTAGGCACGGCTAGTCGTACATAAAAAAAAATATTCTGACACCTTCTTCCTTGTCTTTGCCACTCTCGCTGAATAAGAAATATCCGCCTCGACTTAGTTTGTTGATGTAACACGTGACATAAATCTCGACTTGTTGGATTAACAACCCTCGGCATCCAGACACTTTTCAGCTTGTGATGCGTGTTATACGAGTTATGCCCAGTCGTCAATTAAATCAAAACTATCCAGGCTTACCGCATAAGAAAAGAGCTGCTTGGCGCCTCTAGGCTTCATTTGCATAAAGATTATGGACCAAATTAATACTTTCATCTCCTCAATTTTCTTGTTCTTTTCTCGCTAGTCAAGAGCAAACGAGTCAAATGGCTTTCAGGAAAATGAAGCGCTAAAAGAGTTTTGCTCATTCGAGCTTTGATCATTATCAATAGCTAATGCATGTTACGCTTATAACGAATATTATTAAATTAAATATATTAATTGATGGATAAAATAAAAGATTCGTAATAGCATTGCAATTACAAGGATCATTTATAAAC
>NW_011948431.1:4051799-4106799 GCF_000503995.2 Ceratosolen solmsi marchali | reverse complement strand
GCTAGTTTAAGTTAATAGCCGCTCTCTCGTCCCCGTCCCTCTCCCCGCCAACTAATTAGGCTCTCGCCTTCTTACAGGAGAGCGAACAGCACCGGAGGCATCGCCACAGGGAAGAGCAGCACCAGTTCCCGGCGTTCCCGGGCAGCAGCAGCGGCGCCTCGTCCTGGACCCTCGACTACATTAAGGTGCGCACCGGCTGCAGCTGCGAGGTGACGCCTAAGCCGAGGAAGAGGAAGTTCGCGGCCATGAAGGTCAAGAGGACGAGGAGTAGCAGGGCGCGCTCGCGCTTCCCGATCGGCGGTGGCTACGGATATGGCGATCAGGCAAACTCCAGCGCGGAGGTGTGACGACACGAGATGAGCGAAATGATGCCAAGCAGCTATTACCACAGTCTTACTTCACGTTTAAATTATATTACGATAATAAATGCGCGGGTCACGAACTCTCATTTTGTCTATTAACTATGTTTTTTTTATATTTTTTATTTTTTATTTTTTTTTTTTTTTGTTTTGTTTTTTTTTTTTGTTTGTTTGTTTAAACTCTTTTAATGAGGATGGACGGATATGGAGATGTTTCTTTTTGCGTGAATGCATTATCTAGTGAAATTGTTTTATTATTATAATTATTATACGGCGTATCCGTTGCCTTACGATATCTATGCATTTATACATTATATATATATATATATATATATATATATATATATGTTTGTGAATGTGTGTGTTTGCGTACGCACATGTATGTGCATGCGCACACGTATGCGCGCATGCATATATGGGATGTATTGATATGCGCACGTGTGCGAGTACGCGCGCGCGTACATGTGTGTCGTGTATGAGGGCGTGTGTGCGTACGCACACCCGTATATATGTATATGTATACGTATATTTATATGTATACGCACATGTGTGTATATATATATATATATATATATATATATATATGTGTGTGTGTGTGTGTGTGTGTGTGTGTGTGTGTGTGTATATATATATAACTTTTTCTCTCTATGTTTTGTATGCGGCCAGTGTTTGCTACCATTTGTACGTAATTGAAAAAATGCGTTTATTTATAATAATTTTTAGACAAGTTTTTGTATTGTATGATTATTGTTAAGAAAACGAAAGAGCATATGTTAATGAGTTTTTCCACGCATTGGCGTAGATTATTCGCTTATCGTCGTGTACTTTTTGGTGCTTGGAGGAAATTCGTCGTTGCATTTACCGATGCTTTACGTATGTAAAAATATGGTACACCGAGAGATGAAGATTCGTTTCATTTCAACGAATTTATTAACTTGCTCGAGTACCAGAAATGTTATTACCTCGTACAAAGTAAGCTTTGAATGTTCTTTTTGTTTCATCATTATAACATAATCATCTCTTATTTATGAATAAGACCATTATTAGATGAAGTTTCAATACGGTTCAATACATTTTTTCACTTGCTATACATGTATTTATAATTGATTGTATTTGATTAACAAAATAATCCATGTATAATGATAAGCTACTTTTTAATAAATATAACCAAATTTTATTTGAATTAATTAAATATTTAAATGATACGCACCTATACACGCGCGCACTAACGCACACGCATATACACGAAATCATTTTACTTCATTAAATGAATATTTCTCTCGATGCATGCCTTGTAGTCACAATTCGTAGTCCTTATCAAGTTCTTACAATATTGAAATTAAAAACAAATTATTTAACATATTTCTTTTAAAGTCATTTTTTTTTTTTTTTTTTTTTTTTTTTTTTTTCTATGTATAGACAATCTAATATATAGTTTTTAATATGCTAATTTTGTAAATCTCAAATACTAGTCTTATATTTTAAATACAAAAAATATATACTAAGGAGATAATAGTTTTTGCAATAGCGGAAGAGAAAATTTCTCCATGCACCAAAATGAATTAACTTTATTTTCGAATGAAACAAATAAATATTCATAAGACGCGAAACTTTTTTATTTTTGCTAATCTACGGATTAAGTGAAGGAAAGTATAGAATCCATGTACCGCAATACGTATTTAATGTAGCGAGTATAATTATAGAACTTTAACGAAACATAAAAAAAAAGAGAAAAAAAATAATATGAATTGATTTGACATGTAATCCTTTGAACTATCTTGCACTTTACTCTTTTCCTATTATTATTACTATTATTATTATTATCATTATTATTATTATCATTATTATTATCATTATCATTATTATTGTTATTATCTTTACTTATATTATTTAGAACTCATGTAAAATGCATGAGGACTACTGTATTTTCCATTTTTCTGCTTTGCTACATCGACAAGTAAAGGTATAGACATTCTATTTACTTATATTTTAATCACATTTATACATCTTTTTTTTCTTTTTTTTTTTTTTTTTTTAATTTCTAAGCAAGCAATAAATACAGGAAAGATTATAAGTTATAAATTAAAGATATTTTGTTATAATTTTCTACGCAGAGCACATATTATCAATATGTAATATGTGTAACTTATATATATATATATATATAAATTTAGTATAGAAATAATTCTTTTACATGCATGCATCTGATATTTAATTTATAAATAATTTTATCCTGATAAATTAATTTATGTTCCTGAGTTAATCTTTTTATTCTAATAAAATACTTAATTTTTAGTCGCTAAGCGAAGCAAATCATTCTTTACACAAAAAAAAAACAAAAAAAAAAAAAAAAAAAAAAAAAAAAAAAACATTAAAAAAAAAATTAAAATAACAACTAATTAACCTTATGTTCGTATAATTCTTATATTTTTATTATCTATTTAATAAATATAATTGATAATTTTTTCGTGATGAATGAAATTTTGATTTTGTAAATCAGCGATTGTGAAACTTATTCGTTGAATTTTTGCTCTCTGGAAACATAAATCTGTCCATAGTTATTTATACTCAGTGATGCGAGTAAATGTATAATAACAATTTTATCAACTTTTATCATCGACTTATATAAATAATTAATTCCCTGTACAAAATTCTATTCATTTTATTACATTATTATTTTCCATTTCTGTACTATTATGTAAACTTTGTATATAAATGTCAAGAAAATAGTTTATTGTTTAACGTGACCACGATGCACTTTAATGATTTCTAAAATAAACCAAATTATAAGAAAAATATAGAACATTAAAAAACATAATGCAGTATCATAATTTTAAAATCCTTGTTAGTTTTATTTATTTTTTTATTTTTTAAAATTTTTTTCCTTTATTTTTTTTTTTATTTATCTTTTTTATTTATTTATTTTTTTTTTAACTAAGTTTATATTAATAATTTATAATAATATTTGGAATATCACATTATGGTATACATTTTGACAATTAAAGATTAATGTACAATTTGTGGTACATATCGACTATTCGACTGTTTGACAATCCACAAAAATATTTGAACGAAATAAGCTTGCAATCGAAGTTAAACGTTTATGTATAGAAAATGAGTTCAGGAATTTGTCCTCCTTCGATCGACGTCCCGTTATTTTCACCAGCTTCATAATTAAACAAAAACTTCACTTTTCCATGTTTAGCTCCACAATCCACCGTAACTCTTCTCAACCCTTTTGATCCGTAATGAGAATCTGGGCCCTGCAATATTCATAATAATACGTAACTTTCAACAGATTATTCCAATAAAGAATTAAAGAAGGTCTATAGAAGGAATATACGAACTTGAAATGTAGCAGAAGCTGTATACATAGTGTTTGGTAAAATTTCTACCGGCTCCTTAAATATCAAACGATAAGTATAATTGGATCCATCGCAACTAAAGCTGGTTGAATTTTTAGCAATTATTTTTCCGGAAGCGGTATGAATTAATTCAATTACAACATCGTATTCTGCTGGCCCAAATACACAACCGTAAACTCCATATCCCACTAAAAATATTTTCTCATCCACATTAAAGCTGAAATTATTTATCATTAGCTATATTATACAAATAAATTGTTTAATAAAAAAAAAAAAAAAAAAAAAAAAAAAAAAATACATATATATATATATATATTATGCGAATAACTATTACAATAAAAATATTAATATTGTACTGCAATATATTTAATGATAATGTTACATTTAGTAATTATTGCAGTATTTAGAATAAAAATTGTAAAATAATTGCAAATAAGATTGTTAATTAAACATTACCGAATTCGATCACTAGTACCATTGTAACCCCATCGATTTTCAGTTTGTTGGAAACGACAGACAGTTCGCTCTTTACCCATCATAAGACACCGAGGCATAGCTTCAAATCCAACCTGAGGCTTCGGATTTAATGTGAAATACAAGAATATCGAAACGACCTGTTAATCGTATACAAATATTGAAAGATTAAATCAAGCCTTTACGTAAAAGTAATTATAGCGAAAGCATTGGTCAGCACTTCTCTGTCAGTTAATAGTCCACACTGTGCTGGACCAATGGCAAACTCTTCCATCGACATCAGTGGAAAGCGAACCAGTGAAATAGCTCTGCCTAAAACAGACCTCTGGTTGTCCGATGTTACTGGTAGCTGCTGCCTGATGCACTCGGCTTCTGACCACCTACAAACATATTTTAAAATATAGAATAACATATTAATGATAAATATAAAATTAATAGATTGTAGAAGCCTGTAGAAGAAGTGTTAAAGGTCTCTTCCTTTTATAATTTTTGTAATATGTTTGAAACAATAAATTTACATTTTTTTAATAAATCCTTGTAGCTTTCTCAATTCAAATAGGTACTTTTAATGAATTTCGCAACAATACACTGACATAGAATAAAATAATATAAAATTATGTGTTACAAATTTATTGATTGCTAATAAGTTTTACCTGACAACGGCTTGAAAGATTTTTGACTCTCTAACACGTAATGTGTCTCGTTGCAACACAGTGATTAACGTATCTATATCAATGTCGGTGAATCCATCGGCGCTTAATGCATTAGTAGTAAATTTATCGATCGTATCAAGACAAATAGCAGCCAATTGAGGCTCGTCGAACAATCGAGCCTGTGCAAGGAGCAAACATGCATTGTCCGTTGTTAAATTACTCTTTAAATAATCGACGCAGTGTTTCTCTAGTGAAGATACTGCATATTTTTTTGCTGTGTACAACGTTGCCATTACTGTGTCCGGATTGATTGATATCTCATCGGTATAAAGAAACAAAAGCATAGCCAAAAATGTTTCTGACTCTACATCAGGTACTTCGATTTCATTGGACGAGGTCGCTAATGTGCCATTGAACATAGCGTCAAATACAGCACTGCCAGAAGATAAGACTAGTTTGTGAGCTGGAATTACGCATTGCTGTGTACCCCTTCCAACTCTGAACTTCACATCAGACAGAATTTCATTGTTGAAGAGGAATGTGAATCTTTCACGCATAGTTGCCTTGGTTCCTTGCCAATTGTATACGGATGATGGTGGAAAATTCGATTGCCCATTCTCTAATGGAATGCTAGTGCGCGCCCTTGCTTCTGGTCTTAAAACATTTGCTGAGTTACTCGGTGGCCTACTGTAAATTTAAACGAAACAATATTGACATTAAATACATTCGTTGACAGTCTCGTAGACGTCCTGCTAATCTTTCAATGCTTATATTAAAATATTTTTATCAGATTTTTATGCTATGGCAATATGAATAGTATTAACTTTTTAAAAATCTATGTTATTAAAATAATTCAAATCAAATATAATGAGAATTTATGAGTACATTTTCATTAAGGTGTAAAATAATGTAATTTAAATATAAAAATAAAAAATATTAATAGTTTAGCAAAATACCTAGAATATTGGTATCTTTAATACCAGTTATCGCAAGAGACGAAACAGGAATTTCGATTTGACCTTTGTTCCAATAACCAATATTATCCAACGATAAACCATCGCTATTATCTCATCCGTCTATCGATACATTAAAATTCAAGATACTTTTTTTTACCAATTTATTACTACATTATTCATAGCCCCTTTAATTCCACACTATCATTAATATTATTTCATGAGAAAAAAAAGTTATATTTGTAGATTATTGTTATCGTGGTATTCTTAAAAAGTCTTTCTTAAAACGACTGAACTAACCATATGCTTAATTTCTTAATTGATTATTTTATTTATACAAGCTTACGATTAACTGACTAAAAAGCGGAAAAAATTTAAACAAATTTCTTTATGAAAAATAATCATTCCTTCATATTCTATTGTTCTTCTTATTGTTTTTGTTTTTTTTGTATTGTATTGTTTGTGTAAAACTTTGGCAAAGTCAAGGTTGACCGATTATAATTCATATCCATGATATTAATAGAAAGTACAAAGAGTATTATGAGTATTAATAGTAGAATATTAAATAAAAATTTCTAATCCAAATTTCTTAAATTTTCTTAAAGTACAGTCCAAGATACTTATTAACCGCTCTCTAAAATATACTAAATAATAATACCAATTAACAAAGAATAGAGAATAATATTTTGTAAAAATTCATTGCAACTTTCAAATACATAATCTAAATTTGTGTAACTAACGTACGACTAACATTAATTATTATTAGCATTGTTATATATTTGACGAATGAATATTAACTTTCCAGGCACAGAGGTACAAATGTAATGCCACTTACTTATCACAATTGGAGGTAGATGGTTCATCGTTACGGGCACTTGTAGATGCTTGCTCTTCGTCGCATACAAATGTCAGAGCTCTTCTGACTTGATTTAACATAATGTTACCTGGTGGTTGCATATTTTGTGGCGAATCAATGAAAGCTTCGGCATTTTCAGCTTCGGCCTCGCGAGCTGCCTCCTCGTTCTCATGAATACTTAATCTTAGGTTGTACAACAATACTGAAGAAATTGGCTCACTTGCCGTTCGGCCTTCGGATGACATTTTGAAGGGAAAGTAATCGAAGTATGAAGTATCACTAGTATTCGTTACATTTAATCCAGCGAGGTAACGCAAATCAAAAATACCTTCTGCTTTGCATTTTTAATTATCTTAGCTGGGCATTTGATTCCGTCTCCTCGCAATGGCTTAGGTTAAAAAAAAAAATAATGATAATAATAATAATAAAAATAAAAAAAATAAAAAAATAAAAAAGTAATGGAAAAATAATCACAAAGGCTTTATGAACGTAAAACAAACGTTACTTAGGATTTCCAAGGAGAGTGCCGCATCGAGCTAACAGTTTCAGCGAAAAACAATTCGCTACTTCGCTACGTACGTGCAAATTTCATCGGAAAGCTCCACGATTGTGCTTGACGATAAATAAGCGTAGAGACTCGTTAAATTTCACCAGCTCGTTCATGTATTTAAGAAGAGTACTACTATACTTTTCGTCGAGATATATACATCGCGAGAGAACAATTGCATATATTTAATTGAGCATTGGATGTTTCGTTATCGTCTAAACTCGATTGGTAAGGAAGAGCCATTGCAGTTGTTTAGCATTGATGGTGTTTAGCCATTGATACAGCCGATTTTGAATAAAGTGCATCGACTGCTTTTATTGCGTTTGTAAATTGTATTGAAATAAATCAATGATGTGGCGTTGGGTTGATTTTTTTATTATCTTATGTAAGTATATTTTAATGCGCAATTCGTCGTGCCGCGTATACGAATGCGTGCAAATCATCGGGACGTTTGGCTCGTGTTTGTTTAACTCGTGTAAACAAAATTCTCTTACAATAAGCAATATTAACTTATATAATCTCGTGGTAATTTTCTTTTATTGAAATAAAATTATGTAGTTAAATTGCCAAATAATATATTTATTGCACGTAGTAGTTCATTTATTATTAATTTCATTTGTTTTATTGAATGGATACACAAAATATTGTCTGTTTTATCAAACAAAAATTCAATAACTCTATTTTAACATGCATCCAATTCAAAGATATTTGAAGTCTCGATTATTCGTGCACTGTTTTCATTATCAAAAAAACTTATATAGATCAGAAACGACAATGACAGTGCGAGACGCATTGAATTTAGCTTTAGACGAGGAATTAGCCAAAGATGAAAAAGTGTTTATTATGGGAGAAGAAGTAGCCCAATACGATGGTGCTTATAAAGTGACAAAAGGCCTGTGGAAAAAGTACGGGGACAAAAGACTTATAGACACACCTATTACGGAAGCAGGATTTTGTGGAATAGCAATTGGAGCCGCTTTAGGAGGACTGAAGCCTATATGCGAATTTATGACTTATAATTTCTCGATGCAAGCTATCGATCGAGTTGTTAATGGCGCGGCCAAGTCTCTGTACATGTCGGCAGGACGCTACTCCGTTCCAATTGTCTTTCGTGGACCTAATGGCAACGGTAAGGGTCTCGCTGCTCAGCATTCTCAATGTTTCGCCGCATGGTATATGCATGTTCCTGGTTTGAAAGTAATGTCACCTTGTACATGCGAAGATTATAGAGGAAGCCTTAAAGCAGCCGTAAGGGATCCAGATCCGGTTGTTATTTTAGAGAGTGAATTATTGTACAACGTGAAATTTCCATTAACGAATGAAGCGCTGGATGCCAATTTTACTATTCCCATAGGGAAAGCAAAAATAGAAAAAACTGGTAAACACATCACTTTAATAAGTCACGGTCAGGCTACTTTATATACCATCAAGGCAGCTGAGATGCTCGCTGGCGAAGGTATCGAGGCAGAAGTCATTAATTTAAGGTCGCTGAGACCTTTAGACTGGGACACCGTCTTCAAATCCATAGAAAAAACACATAAATTAATGACGGTTGAACTTGGATGGCCAAGATGTGGTGTCGGCGCCGAAATTGTTGCGACAATAATGGAAAATCCAGTATTCTTTCAATTAGATGCACCAGCTGTAAGATGCACGGGTGTCGATGTGCCTATGCCTTATTCGGAAAAAATTGAACACGACTGTACGCCAAAAGAAACACACATCGTGGAATTTGCCAAAAAAGTGTGCGGTACCAGTATTTAACGGTAGATAAATTGAATCCAATTTACTTTTGAAGTGTTTAGGTAGAAGATATTAATTTAAGATATATTTTAAGCATTTGAATCAGTCTGCCATTTAAAAAGACCTTTAGATAAAAAAGATCTAAATAAATAATCAAGTCGTAGCAATGGTGTAGAAATTGTCACAAGAATAATGTATAATTTACCAGTTATAAGATATACAGGTATTTGATGTACCTATTCCTTATTCTGAAAAAATTGAGTATAATTGTACACGAAATGATTGCTTGTATTGAAAAATTTACCCCAAACAGTACAGACGCTTGAAAATACATAACTGTGATAAATTAGAAACTAATTCATTTATAATATATTGAGGCATAAATTATAGAATTAAGATCATCAAGATCCTTGGACTAAGCACTGTGTTTTTCAATCTATAGAAAAAACATGATTAAATGGCTATCGAGTCTCTTTGGCCAAGATGTTGTATTAATATTGAAATTATTGCAACAATAATAATACAAGGCCCAGTTGTTGTTTAGCTAGTTGTAAAATAAATCAGTATTGTTATCATTATGCCTTATATTGAAAAAAGACTAGAGATTCTACACTAAAAGAAACTATAGTGTTTATCATGAAAAGTCTGCAAATCCAAAACTGAACTATGTTAAACTAAAGCAAAATTAATTTATAGTATTATAAAATATTTTGTATTAAAAATAAAAAGTATATTATGAATATTTAATTATGACATTTACAATTATTAAATACAACTTCATATTGTAAATACGTTCGCCTATCAATTACTTTATATAATAATCATTTCATCATAATGATAAAACTATAATTTAAAAATTCTACACATAAATTTTAATCTTCAATTTTACGTGAAAAATTATGATGATTCTTATTATAAATAAATATAAATAAGATAAATTTTTATATAAAAAGTTGTAATTAGCATTTGTCAATATTTCGAATTTGTTGTTTTACCTTAATGAATTATGTTGATCCATCATTAAACAATTTACAAATTTTAAAAATTTCATGTTTTATTTTAGCTTTACTTTGAATTTTATATATATGTAATTTTCTATATATTTTAATTTTGTCATCATACTCTTGCGTAACTTTAATTTATAAAATTTGAATGAAAAACGAGCTCATATATATAATCTTCTAGAAAAGAAATTAATGTTAAATCAATAACAATATACGTGTTATATTATCGTAACTGAATTTAATTCTAAATAATTTTGGTTAAAATAAATTTTATTTATTTCATTATTTACTCGATCTTCCCATTCGTTTTTTTATTCCTTTTTTTTTTTTTTTTTTTTTTTTTTTTTTTTTTTTTTTTTTTTTTTTTTTTCTTTCTTCTATTTATTTATTAATTTTTTTATTTTAATTGAGAAATATATGTCGTATAGAGTAACTTTATGAGTTTTTCTATTTAATTTAAATATATATTTAATGTAGTAATAAAATTATATATTTTATTTTGTTACATGTGCTGTCTTCTATATCTGCCTATTAAATTTAATGAAACTCAATGTATGTAATAATAAACTATCTATTTTCTTACAGATGGATTAATTAAAAAATAAAAAAAAATAAAAAAAAAAAAAAAAAATAATATATTTAGGATAGATAACTTCACCTAAAGGTACCAATATTTTATTATTAAATCACAAATTACAAGCATCATTTATTTAGATTACTTATACGAACAATGTTTAAGAAATTTTCAGATAAACGATTGTAATGAGAAATCTAAAACATGTACACAGCAAGGCAGAAAGTTTATTGGTTTGCAATAAATTCTCGGATTTCGGTTTTTTTATTGCAAGTAGTATTTAATGCAATCTGCTCGGATCATTATGCCGATGCTTTCAAAACACCATCTGACCCAAATGAAAAATATTTGTTATTAGATGGTACAATTGAATTTCTTCTTGGAGGATTGACAAGATGGGACGCACAATATTACATACACATTGCAAAATATGGATACACGTACGAGAATACACTTGCTTTTTTCCCATTATTTCCATTATCACTGAAATATATCACCGTGGTGCTTAATAATATAGGTTCGTTAATTCTTAGCTATAGTAATATTATTGTGATAATAGGTTTTGTAATTAACTTTATATGCTTCGTTAAAGCAACGCTCATTCTTTATGATCTCACCGAAGTAGTTTTTAAAAATACCAATGTAGCCTACAGAGCAGCCATACTTTTCTGCATAAATCCGGCCAGTATTTTTTTTACTGCTCTTTACACGGAATCGATGTTTGCGTACTTAACATTTTATAGTATGCTAGAAAGTACAAGCAATAATCCCTGTGTTTTCATATCATTGGGTCTTTCCACTCTTGTACGATCCAATGGCTTAATCAATATTGGATTTCCAATCTATACTTGGTTAAGAAATTTGTTCACAAATACTATTCCAAACTATATATCGGAAAATCAGCTTTATCATTCTAATAAAAAGTCTTTATTATTTAACTTTAGGCATATATTTATAAGCGTCTCGCAAATAATTAGTGTAATAATTTTATCTTTATTACCATTTTGCTTTTTACAAATCTATAATTATACGGAATTTTGTAAGTTAAATTACAATTCGTCGTTTCCCTTGCATGTGAAACAATATGCTCAGAACAATAATCTCTTGTTACTTGGGAAACAAGAATTTCCATGGTGTTTGTTTAAAATGCCAATAGCATATTCCTATGTGCAACGAAAGTATTGGAACGTTGGCTTTTTAAGATATTATCAGTTACGACAAATTCCAAATTTTTGTCTCGCCTTTCCCATTTTATATTTAATGATGAAGTGCAGTATTTGCTTCATTAAAGAACACAAATCAAAATTTTATACGCTCGAATTTTTTACTGGTGAAACGGTAAAAGATAAAAATCATCAAGTTTATCCAATAGAAATGTTTGTTTTTGTAATGCATGGATTATTTTTAACACTTTTCAGTATATTTATGGTACATATTCAAGTAAGTACGCGACTTTTATGTTCTGCTAGTCCCATATTATATTGGTATTGCGCCTTGGAAACAATGCCAAAATTGTCGAACGACAGTAAGGAAATTGAATACGAAAATCACAGGAATATATTATCGAAATGGAAAGTATTTTTCTTCACGCAACAACAATATTTGTGTATAGAAAAACTAATTTTCGGATATTTTCTTGGATATACTATAGTCGGTTGCTTTATGTTTTCAAATTTTTTACCTTGGACGTAAGGATTGCAAGGGATGATTTAATTTTTGTTACTCTTTAAAATTACATTATGTGTTGCACGATAAAAAAAAAAAAAATTAAACCATTTGTATGTAAATGTATAAAAAAACATTATTTTAAAATAAAGTAATTTATTTTTGAAATTAAAAGATCGCTCATCGTTTTAATTTTAATACATTAAAATAATAATATTTTACTCATTATGTATTCAAATATAACACACTACACTGCATTCTTTAATTATTTATTATATTTACAGTTTAATACATTTATTACATAGTACAAAATAGTATATTATTATATAATTTATATCTCATGTTGTTTCTTATGTTTTAAGACGTCGGTTGGTGTAAGATATAATGTTTTTTCACACTCTGGACAATCGTAAGCAATGGCATTTTTCTTTTTTGATTTTACCGACATTGATTTTACATTGTCTTGCGTGACACTTGTTGTTTTACAACTATTTATATGTTGCAACTTTTCAATCACTGAATAAGTGCCTTTGAAGTCACATATTTGACAATTCCATTCGGTTTCCATCATTTCATAAGCTATTCTATCACTCCATTCGCTTTCTACAAGGCTATATATATATATATATATATATATATATATATATATATATAAATGTTAAAAATTATAAATATACAGAGATGTAATTACTGACAGTAAATGTCAATTATCGTTATAATAAAGCGTTCCTTACCAATTAAAAGTAATTTGTTTTGTAACACGTACACCACCTTTTCGTTCGTGCGGTTCACATTTAAAATCACTTGAAAATGGATTCGGTTGTAAAATTGTGACGTTCTCTTCCTTTCCCACATATATATTTTTCAAATCTGCCGTTAATAATCTTTTTATTGTATATGGTAGTGATGTATGCATATAATCGACAAGCTCCCTACTCAATTCATATTCAATATTGTCAATATCTTCCTTTTTTTTCTCTTCGGATGAACAATCTAAAAAGTAAATTGTATTATTCTTATGAACATGTATACATATGTGTGTGTAATTGTATTTTTATTTACATTGAAGTTGTAAATTTAATAACTGATCCCACTTTTGTCGCAGTTTGGCAACTTTAAACAAAAGAAATGCACCACTGTCAGGTGTTGGAAAATCCAAGGATATCCATGAGTCACAAACAAGTCTAAAATTTAAAGATTTTAGAAGATATTAATCATACCAAATAAAATTACTCAATCATGATGAAATTTACTTTTACTGTTATAATAGGAAAGAATTATATATATATATATATATATATATATATATATATTATATATATTTTAAGGCATATTTTATTTTTGATTAATAATCAAATTGCACTGTAAAGATTAAAATTTATAATACTCACGTTGTAAATGTCAAGTTAGTATCAATTTCTTGAGAAAAAAGTAGTAATGTTTGTGCAGCTGGCACTCTTAGAGTATTTACTAAATATGGTTTTGTAGTTTCCAATAGCGATCTATTAAAAAGTTTTTAAAAACGTGTATTAAACAAATAATTTTTTGTAAATAAAATAAAAACGTGTACTTTACAAATACGCTAATATCTGATGTTTAGCACTAATGGGAGTTTTTGATTTATATCCTGGAATATATACAATGTCAGATTCTTCAAGTTGTAACACTTGTGGATGATTTCCAAAAAAGCCCATTGGATGTAGCGCAACAAATGGTTTGACTTTGGTATGAAACAGCTGTTCGCTCACAGTCTAATACATATATTATTAAATATAATAATATTATATATAATATAATATATATATATATATATATATATTATATTATATATAATATTATTATATTTAATAATATATGTATATATATATACATATATATATAGTATGTATTACACAATATAATAATTTAAATTACCTTGCAATAATTAAATTCATCTGAAATTGCAAACTGAGGATATAAGCCACTACATAAAATAAGTTTCAGCATCATCAAATCCTTATAACTACAAGCAGTTGAAGCTGTTACTAAATTGCTAACTTGAGAAAAATCATTTTTCATTCTAAATTCCACATCTTTAATATCAATTTCCTCGTCTTCTTTGTCATCCTCTATTCGTATATTATCATCGTCTAATTTTAATTGCTTTCTCTTTTTAGAATCAGTTTGTTTATAAGATCTTTTTAGAGATCTAAGTAGTTTCATCTCTCCATACCTCATAATTCGCTCAGAACTTGTCATTTCAGAATTAATTTCAGATGAATGCAGTAAATTACAATCCTTAAAATAATATAAAATATATTAGAAAAGAATGTTGCAAATTATTGTTGCATAAAAGCTTACTTCTAGTAAATCCTTAAATTGAGTTCGTAGTTTCGTCATCTCATAAAATCTCTGCTCCTCTAATCCTCTCCTTTTACACCACTTTTTACTAGTACTACTACCAGAGCGTACTTCAGTATTTGTGTGCTTTATTTCAAGCCATTCTTTATACGCATTTAGTAACGTTACTGGCTCTCCATGATCGGACTCTAAATTCTTTCTCGATGCCTAAAATGTACAATATTTTATGTGAATCATATATATATATATATATTTCTGCAAATGTACAAATGTATTTATTTACATCTATTTATATCTATTATTGACTTATGTTGCCTATGTACTCTCATAGTATATACATTCAAATACCAAGCTTATAAAAAAATACTATAAATTGAATTGAGACTTACTTCACAATCAAGATCTCTGTAAGCTCTATTAGTGAAAGGACTTTGTACGCTAAGGGCAGCAGCTAACGATAGAACCGGTTCTACCTGATGGAACAGAGAACCCATAATTAGCATTTTTCCAATTGTTATATCAACCGGAAGCCTTGCAAGAGTTTTTCCAATGCTTGTTAATTTTTCATTTTCTGCTAAAGCGCCCTAAAATTAATTAAAAATAATTTACTTAAATATGCAAATAAAGTAATAATAAATATAGTTATTTAAAAAATAGTTTAATTTTAAGCATACATGCTCTTTCAATGATAATATAGAATTTTCAATGCTTTCTGCTGGCGGAGGTTCGATAAAAGGAAATTTACGTGGATCTGGTAAGCCCATTGCAATCATTTGGAGCAAGGATGAATCGAGTGGTACTCTTTGTAGCTCGGGTGTCGAGTATTTTTCAAAAGCTGAATAATCGTCACTCGAGTAAAGTCTAAAAAAATGTTTAATTTTAATAATGCGAGGTAAAATGTATCTTGAGAAAAAAATATCTTTAATATTAAAAAATATTATGGAAAAAATTGTTTATAAATGTTAAAAAATACCTATAGCATACTCCTGGTCCAGTTCTTCCAGCTCTCCCTTTCCTTTGCTCAGCACTCGCTTTACTTATCCAGAATTCTTTAAGTTTTTGCATTTTACAGATAGGATCATAACTCATTTCCTTTACTTTTCCACTATCCACTACAAATCGTATTCCATCTATAGTAATCGATGTTTCTGCAATGTTTGTTGATACTATGCACTTACGCACACCATCAGGAGTATAACCAAACACCTAATAAAGAAAAATTGTATAAGTAAAATAGATATTTATACATCGACAAAAAAATTGCTACATTAAATTAATACTTTATCTTGATCTGCTATAGAAAGTGTACTATGTAAAGGTAAAACAATCCAATTGTTGTTTTTTTTACCGTACTCTTTAGCAGCATCGACAACAGCTGTGATTTCACTCATTCCACTTAAAAAAATGAGTAAATCACCTCTTTCAGTAGCTGAAAATAATATAAGGAACTAACATTGTGAAAAATGTAACGACGTGTTTCTTTTTTTTTATTTTTAAATTATCATCACAATTTTCTTACGTGGATAGTCCTTATCAATTATTTGCATAATTTGAATATATGGACTAGGATTAAATCTCTCAGACTTGGAATATTTATCTTCAATAAGTACAGGTCTATAATGTAATTGAATAGGATACAATCGTCCAGGAACCTAAGTAGTTAGAAAGTTCTGTAATATTACTTGCAATTGTTGTAATGTCAAAATAAATAAAATTTAATTTACTTGAATTATCTTTACATCTTCGTTAGCAAAATAATTACTGAACAATTCAATGTTAATTGTAGCAGACATTAAAACTAACTTTAAATCGGCTCTTTGATGTATGAGACACTTCATAATACCGAGTAAAAAGTCACCGTGTAAGTGTCTTTCGTGAACCTCATCTAAAACAATAACGTCATATTGAGAAAGTTCTGCTTCTCCAGAGACCTAATGATTAAATTAGTTTTAATTAATGCAGGATTTACAACTTCTTTATGGTGTGAATTTGTTCAATATTAAGTTTATTAGCATATTTTACAACTAGGCAACCTTACTTGTCTTAAAAGAAGTCCTTCCGTAATAAAAGTTATTCTTGTATCTTGACCTTTTTGTTTTTCAAATCTAATTTGATAACCAACTTCGTTCTTATTTTCTGTTAAAGTTTCGTAGGCAACTCGTTTGGCTAAAGATATACAAGCTATTCTTCGGGGCTGAGTACATGCTAAACATAAAGAGCAAGTTTTAAACGTTCTTTTACAATAGACATTATTAAAATGTTAAAAATTATAAAATTATAATTGTACCTATTTTATTAAATCCTCCTCTATAAAGATATTGAGGTACTTGCGTTGATTTTCCACAACCAGTGTCCCCGGCAATGATAACAACTCTCTCATTGTGCACGGCATATAGTATTTCATTCTTATATTGAGCGACGGGTAAGTTTGCTTGCTCTCTTCTTAATTTTCTTAACTTTTCAAACACCTCTTTGTGTTTAAAATCCATGTAACTTGTAATAATATCTTTAAATTTATAAAGCCTTTCAGTAGTCAGTTCTTTCGTTGTTTGAACATTTGTAAATAATTCTCTACTACGATAATCGAGGGAAAAATTAAAACAGTAAGACTTATCATAAGATTCTGGTATTCCAATTGAATTTACACTGTGCGTAACATTTTTATTTGTATTTCCGACTTTCTTTTCCATCAATTCATACTTTTTAACAAAAAGCCAAAACTCCTCATTATCCTGAACTAAATTATAACTTGAAAGAGCTTTATTTAAGCTTTGCTTATACTTTAAATACGTAAAATCTAAATCGATATCAATTTCAGAATCATCTTTATCTTTTCTATTATCATGTTTTCTCGAATGATGTTCCACAGTTTGTTTCGATGGGCCAGGTTTAGAAATGTTAATAGATGCATTTCTATCAAATTCAGTTAAACTGTTTTCATTATTTTTATTCATAATTACTTTGTCTTTGGCTAAATTGTCAATTGTTTGTTTGTTATAGCTATATGAATCGAAATCTCTACTATGATCTTTTATTATATTCTCTTCTACATCATCCCTATATTTGTTATTATCTATAGCATCGGAGTCCTTTATTCTTTCTCGTTCTATGCTATCTTCAGAATCATTACGCATATACTTTTTTTTCACAGCCATAGACTGCTCCCCATCGCTACTCGATGATTCTTTAGAACGACGTTTATGTTTTTGTTTCTTATGTTTTCCCTTCTTGGAGTGTCGTTCTTTCCTATCACGACTAGTTTTTTTCTGCTTACTTTTATGCTTCTTCATTTTTTACAATTTACTTGATTTTATTTGATTTGATTACATTAAAATATGCATATACTACAATGCATTACCATATAATTGAACAATATATTATTATAGTTCTATTATTATTTATTGCTTCACCATCCTCCTGTGTATAACTTTTATACTTTCAATAAAAACATTAAATGCAAAAGAAGTATTTTATTACTGTTTTCTAACCTCAAAAAAATAGAGCCTTCTTAATGTTTTAAATTAAATTAAACTTTAAATTAAACAATTCATTTATTCAATTAAAGATACAACTTCACAAGCATCAATCATAAATCGACTAATTTAATTAACAATTACATTTCAAAGACTCATAATAATTATATCATACAGTTTTAAAATTTTTCTAAATAAAGTACAAAATAAACCACGACTATCCTACATTCCTTGGAGTGCTCTTCTTTTTTTTTTTTTATTCATACTTCTCATTCCCAATTTGCTATTTTTCCATTCTTCAAATGTACATAGCAATGACTAATTCAAGAAAAACGAAAATCTAAAATCTCTTATAATTTGTAATAACGAATTAACATTTCTGAAGTATGATTAGCGAATAAGCGCGCGAAATTACAAAATCTATTGTTAGTAGTAGTAAGGAATGCCCTTGATATATGCATTTCCTGGAGATATTGTAATTTGTAGCAAATACAATTTCCAATGCAAAGCACTCGCTGTCCTGCAGCGAACGAACCTGATTAAATATTATGCAGGTAAATCATGCGTGCAAAGAAAGGTCGCTGTATACGCAAAACAACCGTATCTACGCAACGAAAGGATATTAGGAGCGGGGGTGGACTTTCTTAGATACTTGTAGCTATTTAGATAGAAGCCGCTAATTTCCTCAGCACTGGGATAATTACTGTTTTCACCCGGTTCCGTTCACTGGCTTAATCTTAAGATCTTGAATAAAGATTCCATTCTCATCGACTGATGCTCATTTTATTATTATTATTCATTGTCGTGGTTGTTGTTGTTGTTGTTGTTTGTTGTTGTTGTTGTTGTTGTATTATTATTATTATTATTGTTATTATTATTATTATTATTGTTATTATTATTATTATTATTGTTATTATTATTCGTAGCAGTCGTAACAGTAGTACTAGTAACAGTGGTGGTGGTAGTGCTAGTACAAGTCGTCGTTCTAATACAACGTATCTGCATTATATTTAAAAAGTTTTTTTGAAAATTATTTTGTTAACATATTTTATAAAAAATACGCAACAGTATTATTTTTCAATATCATTTGCATGTTTTTTAAGCATTAGTTTTTAAGCGCTTAAAATATTTATTAAAAATTACATCAAGTACTATAATGTTGTTATATCCGTGTATGCGTATTTTTACATATTGATTCAGCCTCTTTCTTTACTATAATGTAACGCATATCTTGATTATCATCCTTTATAATTGAATTAAGCCTTTATTAAAACAATATATTTACAAATGTTTTTCACGTTTTTAGATATGAAATTTTTTATTAAAAATTTGTTCATCTGATTGATCTTTAGTTTCTGCAACTTTTTTCAACGAGTTTATTAAATCGAATGAAAATATCTAACATGAGCTTGTAAAACGGTACGTATAAGAGCAATTACATTAACGTATAACAAATGATAAAATTATAATATGCCCTACTTTTTAAGACTAAGCCTTCAATTAAAAGAATGGTTGACATTTATGAAATTAACGTTGTTACTTAAATATTATACTAATAGAATTGCAGAACGAATGGGCGGTGGAACAATCCGAGGGAATTATAATTATAAAAGCAATGCAAGCTTAATAAAACTATAAACTGCCAATATCTTTCATTGGATTTCATAATAAATACAAAACAATTAAAAATAAAAAACAAAAATACACTGAGTTTTAAATGAAAAAATTAAAGTAAATATATGTTTACTGTCCCCACTCTCTAACACTATTATAAGCGATCTTCACGAGTTCATGCAAGTCCTCGATAAGGTCGGGAGTGGCATATTGAGTTCATTCATTACTCACGTAAAACCAACTGCTCGTTCCTCTATATAAGACCTATAAGAACTTTTACGTACTAATAACAATTACGTAATTAATCATTCAATCATAATATTTTTCAAAAATTAACAATATATATATATAAACAAAAGACAACAGTTGAAAAGTTTTGAAAATAAGAAATGGAAAAAATTATTTATATATAGAAATAGAAGGCTGATAAAACAAAATTATTTTATTATATTATATATATATATATATAATAATCAATTAACAAATATCGCATTATCAATAATGACAATTGAATATAAACGATTTCTCGGGAATTACAAAGAAGTTGAGCGATTGATTTTCATCTAAGATTTACAGCATGAAAAATAAAGCAATCAATCCAATAAACGATCGCCAATACCATAAGATTTTAATTTATTTTAATTGTCAAATTAACGAACAGTATATAGAAAAGGAAAAGGACGTTTATTGGGCATCCTTTACCCAACATAAGGCAAAACAGACACTGTCGTGGAAAACGCCCTCGTTAAGCCACTACGCATATAACACTAAACAATGTAGAAAATTGACGGTATTACCTTCACTAGGAAAATGCAAGTTTGCCGTAAATAAAATCATAAAACTCTAATCACATTCAAGAGATATTATAAATGCAAATTAATCTCATTCCATTGTATTTGTGACAACATAGAGTTATATAATGTAACGTAATATGATAATTATAATGAAACAAGTATAATAAGATTTTTTATAATTCTATTATCTTTCATTGATGATGCATGATGATACATCCAATTAGAAGGACATAGAAGGAGATAATAATGTATCTGTGCTATTTTTTGAGAATTTCAGGGATCGATTACATTATTTATAATGGAATGCAACAACTGTGATGCAACGACGACCCATGAGTATAAAAAAAACATATATAAAATTTACGTTATAAATAATTCTAGAAATTTACAATTTAATTTTACATTTTGCTATAATTTATATTTATAAATGAATAAAATTTCAATTCCCTTATTTATAATTAGATATATGGGTACTACTGTCTAATATTTTATAGATTTTCAAATTCTTATGATTTTAATGTTGCTTTAGTAAGTTACTCGAGCATGTACAAAATGTATAAATTATTGAGAAATAAAAGGCTTATTTGATCATTGCTTAGGTAAAAAGTGAAAAGAATTCATGCGCACATATTGATGTTTTATGATGAAAAATAGTATAATTCTATTAAGAAATCGGCGATGTTACATCATATACATTAAATAAAATAAATATTGAGTCATTTAAAAAACGCAAACATTTTAATATCTATGTACAAACGGTTTTACTTTTCAAATAAATCAGATTCAAAGTGAAGTAATCACTATAGTTGAAAAAGTCTATATTATCATTATTATAAATTCAACGAACATTATTTTACATTACATAAACATGCAAAAACGCACCCACTACCTTACCTATTATTTAATCAAATATTTAAAAATGTGGTACATTTCTTAGTAGATTTGGATTAAAAAAAGGACTTTGACATATCATCTTGAAACAAATATACAAAATTATTTATTACATTATGTAATTCGATTTCTGTATTGTTTAATGAAATTCGTTGTACAACAAATGGTAATTCAAATTTTACATTATTTTATTAAATTTCTTCCGAGATTTGTCGAATATTACAATAATGTTCCGATCATCGATAAGATATAGTAATTAAATACCGCAAACGCGCCATAAATTAAGAAATATGGTCGATTTATATAAAATAATTAGAAATTTATACAAGTAGAGATAAATTCGTAATTAAAATAAATGAAGCAACATAAATTTAGATATTAAGCCATAATAATCTGAATTAATTAGTAAAAATGTAAAAATGTAAAAATGTAAAAATGTAAAAATGTAAAAATGTAAAAATGTAAAAATGTAAAAATACAATACAATTTATTCTGGAATTATAAATATTTTATATGTTAATAAAATAATCTACTGACTAATAATGACTGATTTTTAATGTCCACTCCCACCAATACACATATTAATTCAGAATGTTTTAGTAAGATATTACAGCAACCGATTGGTACGATAAGATTTTTTTCATTTAAATATTAGAATTCTGATTCAATTTCAAGATGTAGATAAGCTTTTATGACTTGCATGTGATGCTGGATTTGTTTAATACAAGTATAGAGGTACAGAAGTATCGAGCATGTTCTTAGAAATTTTAGGCGATAGAAATATGAAACTCATGATATGAATTACTAAGAATTTCAATACATATTTAACTGTTTTTAGAAATGGCAAAATTGCCAAGATTAGTCAGTTTCCTCGACTTTTACTCCCACATAATATCCCACAATTTAGTAACAAATATAAATAATAATATTCATAAAAAAAATTAATTAAACCATATACGATTATATAAATATTCTCTAATAGCAATGTATCTTTTTTTTTTAATTTATATTTAAATTTCAGTTCTATGACATTTTAATGGTAACTCTTTACATATTCCGTACTTGGTTTGATTGAGCTACAATTAGTTGGCGAGCCTCGTCTTTTTATCTTATAACTCAGTCTTGCCCCTATTAATTCAAATTAAACATGTGCTTTCTAATTACGATAATGATGCTTGCTATGATAACTCGATTATTAAAGAAATGTATAATATTTACTCTTACATTACGGATAAAATATAAGCTTAGAAATTAAATCTCAAGAGCACAAGACAATACGTAAGATTACCAAGTCATTAATTAATTGTCTTCCTTTGTTTTTCTTCCTTTCGGTAATAATGTCTTGCATGTTCAGTGAGTAATTGAACATAATGATCAATACATTATGTGACGAACTCAATATGAAAATTAATTTGGTACACAAAGCAAAATGCATATAATAAATCTTGATTCTAGTCTGTTCTTGAAATGATTGGAATTCTGATTAGTTCTTCCTGGCGTTAGCGATCGATGGATTTTCATTACAACATTTTTTTTATATTCCTTTTTCGCGGTGCTTGTTAAGCGGATCAATTACAAGTTAATTTTTAAAAGCTTCATAATTGATAAGCCAATAGTTACGGTGCTGGCTATATGATTATTATGCACATGAATGCGCTTACAGAAATCGAATTCAAATGAATTTCTGTTTCCATAATTGCTATTTATTTAGAGTAGTGACACGGTATCTTAAAAATGTTATAAATATTTTCACTTATGAATCAGCATATGTCGAGAAATTTGTTTTTATAATTGAAAATAATCCATTTTCAAATCCCTGACTTTATCAAGTTTTTAATTATTAATAATACATAAACATATATGCATTAATGTTCATTAAGACTATAAGAATTATAAAATCGTCAATGTGTTGCATTCTTCTAACAAAAATTAGCTATCAAAATTAATATCATATTAGTTTTTTAAATACATAAACGTATGTACAATTTTGATGAATGAAATTTTCAATAAATAATATTGCATATTTTTGTTTAGAAAATATTTTAGCATCTGTTTCAACTTAGAAGAAATGAAAAAATGATAGAAATAATAATAGCAATCATATTTAGAAATAATGATTTTTTCCTTTTTTATTTTAGTTTTAAGAGTAACTTGGAAGAATATGCGATTCTTAATGTAATATGAAATAATAAGCAATTTCAAAAATTACATTTAAATTAATTTAATATTAAAAAATCAATTGAAACTTTATATATTAGAATGTTTTACTTTTAAATGCGTTTACTACTCAAAGAAAGTGATCATATTGCGGAAAATACTAATAAATTATCAGTTAGAATATAAGAGATCGTGTGTAATATTAACAAGGAAATTCATTTGTTCGTTGCATTCTTTCATTAAGAATCTTAAATTTATGAAACTGTGAATGCTTTGATTAGTCTATAAAACGTACATCGAAGCAGAGAAAATTGTTTAACTTATTAATTTTATAGTGAGTTGCTTTATTCTACGCAAATACGCCGATACATTTATTTGACAATCGTTTTTAATAATATAATCATGAAAACAATACTGAAACAGGATTTGCACAAATGATTGTTTGATCATGTTTGATTGATTGTCAATGATTGACATTTCATCACGATTTATATATTTTGTAATATTTTTTTAATATTAATTATATACAATTACACTTATATTTTCATTATAATCTCTTCAAGCCGATGAAGTGTAATTTATGGACATATGTCTTCTCTGAGTACATTGACATTTGTTTTTATGATTAACTAGTATAATAAATATCATTGTATTATAATTTCCTAAAATTTATATATATATATGTATATACGCAATAGAAATTCCGATGTTTTAGATTAACATTTTACAATTAAAAGTAAAACAACGGTATTATGTATATCACGTACATGTAAATCACATTAAAAAGCGTTAACGTAGAATCTTTACATAATTACTAAACATAATTACATAAACCTTATCAATACATAATTATACATTAATGTATTTATATGTTTTTTATTTATTTATTTATTTTTTTTGTTTCGTGAAATTATCGAGATAATGAATGTCTATTCAAATAAAAATTAAACCTTAATATCACATAATTGTTTTTTATGTTTTCATCGATTTTTTATCGATCCAAGCTACATGCTACGAATTTATAAATTCAACTCTCCATATAAATATTTATGATACTACATCATAAAATTGGGAATTTGAAAAGTAATAAAGTATTTAAAACAGTAAATTAGAAGAAAAATATAAACTGTTTTACATGAAATAATTACAAGGTATATGGCATATTCTGCCATTATAAGGCAAATTCTTTATTAAAAATATTTTTTCGGCAAGGTAAAATAAGTTTTCAATTAAACATTAAAAACGTTTAAAATATATAAAGTCCTGATGATGTAATGATGTCATTTTATTGCTTATGTATGTAAGATTTCTTGAAAAATATGTTGGCTTTTACTATAAGAAAAATTATATGGAAAAAAATAGGGTCTGAATTGGAACAAAATAAAAAATTCCCTAAAATTAGCACGATAAGTTAATTATTGGGTCGCTCTTCACAGCCCAATTGACTGTTAAATGGAAATATAAGAGGCCGTATTTGTGTGCTACTGAATTTGTAAAAACTCGAAATAAAGCTCGGTGAATGAAATTTTAAATTTCGTTTAACCGAGAGAGCCTTTCACCGAAGAAATTAATTCGGACTAATTTAAGTCGAGAGATCGCAAGAGATAAGCACGTGGGCAACCGATTTCTATATGAGCGCAAAGCTCCAACTGTTGTCCCCCCGCCCCTCCCCCACCTTCATCGGTTTTCTTGGCTTTCGAAAAATTCGTCGAATACGCTAAAGAGATAGGCAATTGTGGAAATGAAGGAAGGAAAAGCTGAATAAGCCACCCACTTGGTAGCCTCTGGTAGAGTGCATTTGCTTTTTGGTCCTACGTTTTTCGCATGGCTAGTACTAGTGACATACAGAGAGAGAGAGAGAGAGAGAGAGAGAGAGAGAGAGCGCAAGAAGGAAGGATAGATGGTCGATCCGCGTGCGTGATGAGGTCATCGAGTCGGCCTCTTAGACGGCCTATAATCCATACAGACATGAATAAACATATGGCGAAAGGGAGCGTGCCGGTACTGCCGATCGCCGCTTTGCCTATGCGCCCGCCACTTTCGTCGACGATCGTAGCACGTGCTGCGAAACCTGGAAAACCTGCCGATGACCGTCGTTAATAGGCTCTTCCTTCATCCGCGTATTCTCAATTGTTGGTCTACATCTTGCCATGGAAAGGATTTTTCGTCTTTCGATTAGCAAATGACGGCAGAGGGAACTTTTGGGGTGAATTAAGGATCGACTCTCGTGTCTTTGACCTCAACTCTTTAGATTCAAGGCTAAGTTGCTTTCGGACCCATGTTCTACTTATCGAGATAACATCTTACTTTCGACTTTTCCTGGCTTTCCAACTTATCATTGTCCCACCATATATATATATAGTTTTCTTTACGAGTGCAATTTCGTCTGCTTAAGTCGATTGATGCAGCAACGGGGCGCTTTTGAGTAGAAATTGCGGTGTTGTCAAGCTCCACGTATAAATTTTACACTTTACCAATTTCTTCATTAAAATGTCTTCGTTATTTCTGCTTATATGTTATTTAGATTCATTCTTAATTTTCGAAATCAAATATTTTTACTTTTAATTAGGTGCGCTATCCAAAAGACACGGCATTCTGTTTGGTTAAGGTTGATTTTATCCCCTTCGGATTAGTGAAATATTTCATTTTTTTTTTTTTTTTTTTTTCCCCTATATCGAGTTATTAATTTCTTTAAATAAAAAAAAAGCACGTTACATGAGCAATTTGAGGTATTTACAACAAACTATGTACGTCGTTGTATTATGAAGTATGGAATATTAAAAAAATGTCATTGCAATAAACTTAGTACCGAATTATTATCATTATTGTTTCAAGCTGAATTATATAATAATACAATTATTATTACCACTATTATGATTATCGTTTACATAATTTTTTACAATTTTTCAGTAGTATCTTGAGATTTGAGAATATTTTTTTCCCAGGTTCAGAAAAATTGTATCGAAAGATCTTATTCAATTGATTGAAATCTCATTGTTAATAAGTTTTATATTATAGTTCATTGTCTACTATGTAAGGTCTTTTACGAAAACATATGCCCTGCCAAAATTATATTTATAAAAATACGTTGTTTTTTTCTTCTGTCGCTTCAATTTCCGATGACCAGCTTCCGGCCGTGAAATCAAATGAACATTAATTTGACAACGAACTTTAAACGGCTAGTGCTACTTTTAGTATTAATATAATATAATACGAAAAATAAGTCATAATGAGTTTTTTTTCCCTTCATTTAAATAGGTCAGCACAATATACATGTGTGAGTGCGTGTGTATATTTTAATTAAGTTATAATTTTATCGAAATATTTCATTGGTTTTTTTTTTTTTTGTTTTTTTTTTTTTATCATTGTGCTTCATTTACCGGTCATTTGAACAATAAACCTCAAATAATTCAACACGAACGCCACAACTTCGTTTTTGTTTTTATCAGAGATTGTTGTAATATCATAATGGCTAAGCTTATAATCATCGGGAGTTTTTCAGCTCGTAGCCAACACTTTCAAACGAATGAAAAATTTTCCTCGTACCTTTTAGGCGCGTCCCACTTGCCTCACAATCATCGATTAACGGCTTTCTCGTTACGAAATAAAGAAAATGTCATCCCACTATACATTCCCTAATAACGTAATATTCATCCCGTCGGCTCTCACACGCCCACGATTCCCAAAAAACGAGTATCCCAATGCGGCGAGGGCCAGAAGGATTCGACCGGCGAACCTGACCATCGCTTACCGTCAACGACCGTCGGAGTCACGGCTCTTCCTCCTCCGTCTCTCTCGCGCCTTCACGAAAAGCCTACGCTACTCCCTGTCTCTCCTCTCCCTTTATTCCCCTCATCCTTTTTCTCCGGTACCCCTCTAACAGCCACTGGCAGCAGCGCGAGCGGCGGTTGTTCGCCGTTGGAAAAGTCAGTGCGGCCACGCAGATGTGAGAGCTGGACGATCGCGCGCGGTCTCACATGCACGAGAACGTAAAACGCGAACAGAGAGAGAGAGAGAGAGAGAGAAGGCCGACTATTCACTGGCCCCGCGCCTTTTTCGGATACACGCATGCAAGCGCCTCTGTGTGTATACGGCGTTTTTGTCGCCACGATGTCTCAAAGCGACGTTCGTATGCTCTTGTGATTATCGCGGTACTTTTATCGTATTGTGCTACGTTAATCACTCGTGTACTTGTTTTATTTAGTGCTGTGGTGATGTAGTGCTGCTAGTGTTGATTTTTCTTATCGAAATTCTTAAGTTTTTTCGATTTTTCGTCTTCCTTTTTATTCTCCTTTTTTCACCGTTTTTCTTTCTTTTTTTGCTCTCTTCATTTCCAAGACGATTATTGTATTTTTCTTTTTCCTTTTCTTTTTATTCCCTTCTCTTTTTGACTTACAATCTCGGAGCCTATTTGAGATGCCAGATAATTCAGATAGCTCATTGCTATTATGGAACACTGCTTCGTCTGTCTTAAATAAATGGCTTCTTCGAAAAGAGAGAGAGAGAGAGAGAGAGAGAGAGATCGTTATAATTGACGCGCGTAATCATTGTACTGACATTAAATTACAATGTGTTGAATTAAAAGGAAAAAAAAACTCTTCGAGTATCGTCAAATGCAAAACGAACATTCAATAATTTTATCAATTACGAATGAATTATTCAAACTTCCAAATAATTGTTACACGTGTTCACACTCTCACACAATAATAATAATAAAGCGCCGGCTTTGAAATCGTTATTTGTATGGCGAATCCGGTTTTCGATGAGACGCTTCGTGGGGACGAGAGAGAGAGAGAGAGAGAGAGAGAGAGAGAGAGAGAGAGAGAGAAAGAGAAAGAGAGATGAGAATGTGCGTACGAAACAGCAGCAGAAGACGCAAAGGTTTAGTATCACGTGTTTTGCTTAGGTAACCGCTGCCGTGTCGATGGTATGTCTTGTTGTGATGTATGAGAAACCTCGCAAATCGCACACATACATACAATCTGAATTTCTTATCGTTGGGTTAAAGGAGAGACTGAAAACGCTATACCGCGTGAATCTTCGGGCCGTCGCTCGTAAATGTCAAAGAATTCTGCGGCGTCTTCATCTTTTCAGGAGAAAAGAGCGTTTGCATTGCTTGAGAATGCCATATGCTTTAAAGAAGCTTTTTTTCTTTTGCCTTTAGCGTTCTAGCCTTTTGTTTTTTATTTTGTTTTTTAGGGAAAGCTTGCTCTACCTACACGAGGTTTACGTAGCGTTTATAATAATTTTCTCGCTTATTTACGCATACAATTGTATTTTTAATACAACTTATACCCTATTTAACACCACCAATAAATTAATTATGTTAATTGCACAAAGAGGCACAGTAAGCAAAAAATTCAATATTTTTAATATTCAATAAATTCTGATAAAATGTATTGACAGTTTTAAATACGCTTTACATTAATTAATGAAACATTTGTAAATATTTTAGGAATAAATATGTGATTTTTGAAATATTTGGAAAAATCTTGATAGGTGATGATTGTAGTTTTGAAAAATATTTCATCACTATATCTATATGTCAACGTAGATCCATACCGAGTCTGGTCAGACGCGTTGTCTGACCAAACACGGTCCTTAAATACGTATAGAAAACGAGAACAATTTCGTGAATTAAAAATTTTTTTTTTATTTCGTCAATCCTGAAGAAGAGACGATAAATTAATTGTAATATATGAAAATTTTGGTATTCGTAATAATACGAATGTACATGATGGTACAAATGTTCTTTTCCATCAATCGTTAATTAATTTTTCTTTTTTCTTTTACAAGCGCGAAAAGGCCTCTGTGCCTCTCTCTCTCTCTCTCTCTGTGTGCGTGCGTGCGTGTGTGTGTGTGTGTGTGTGTGTGTGTGTAAGGGCGAACGCTTGTAGATGAATTTTCTTAAAATCTTCGATAAAAAGCATTCTAAAATAAGAAGATATTAAAATTAAAATGATAAAATAATTTCAATTAAATTTATCAATATTAATATAAATATGGATGATGAAAAATATTTTAGCACCATATAAAGGTAAATTTTAAAATAAAATAATAATGGAGAATTTAAATAATAATCGGGCTACTTATAAATTTCATTATAAATTGAAATACAGATAACATTAGTAGGTATTTACAGCTCAAATGATGCAGTTTTATAATTACATAATATATTAATCGAATAAGATTTATTTCCTTTCGTTTATAACGAATAAAATTCACTAAACTTTCAAGTTTCGCCATAAAATCCAATCCGTATCTAAAATCTAATCCAGAGTATGAAAATATATAATTAGCATTGCTAAATTTGAAATTTTATATTATTATCAACATTTTATACTATTAATCATATTACCGGCGAAATATTAAAAGAACGAATAAATAAATATAAATAGTAAAATTTACGGCCATGGATAATTAGTTGAGTCGCTGATTTTCATTTTAATTTGAAATTTTTTTTTAATAATTTACAAACAGCGTTTCAATTTATGTATTTCATGTATTTCAATTACTTTTTAACTTGCATTAAAGATTCTTTATACATTCGACTATTAGATTTACCCGAATATCGTGAATGTTTACGACTTTTAAGAATCAATTTTACAAATGTCATTATAAATATTGTTCTATATTTTATTAAATAGTTTTTTTTTTTTTTTTTTTTTAATAAATATTATCCAACCGAGGGAGGCATCGTCTCCTTACTTACTCTACTCTCTCCATTAGTTTCTACTTGAAAATCGATAAATCGTCGTAATATTGTATAATCGATTACGGAAGTATAAAACCGTATAAGCAATTCGCACAAAAAAGCCGCGCATCGTAGCTCCATTGGAATGAGTCAGGTCGCAATCATCGCCGCCACTCAAGCAAATAGGCAACTCGGAAAAAAGGTAACGAAAATTGACGCACGTCAGGCGGCTCGACTCTCCTTGACATTGTCTGCGAAAAATTGAGCGGCCACTCCCAGCTGAATCTCCCGTGTCCCTGGCCTTCGAAAAATCACCTCCCAATGCGCACACCCGTCTCTTTCCATTCGAAAAAAGAAAGAAAATTAAAGAAGAAGAAGAAGAAGAAGAAGAAGAAGAAGAAGAAGAAGGAAGAGAAGAAGAAGAAGAAGAAGAAGAAGAAGAAGAAGAAGAAGAAGAAGAAGAAGAAGAAGAAGAAGAAGAAGAAGAAAAAGAAGAGGAAGAAGAAGAAGAAGAAATACAGCCCTTCCCCATCCTATCGCCATTATCGTCACTACGGCCACCACTACCATCACCACTACCACCACCCTCCTCGACCCCTCTTTACTAATCCGAGTAACTCGGCGCGAAAGGGACTGGCGGCGCACGTGCGCTCCCTGGCACTGCGCAGACGCGAAGGCAACGCGCGCAACTCGCGACTCCGTTCGCTTTGCTGATATTGGCGATCGAGAAGCATTAGCAGCGGTTACGTTTCTTGCCGTGTGAATCGAACGGAACGTCGACGATTCCCCGAGCTGCTCTTGGCAGACATTCCTTCGAATTTAGTAGCTGGAAGTTGCCTTCGCGCGACGAGGAATCGTCCTCAAGTGATTGAGAGGATCAATTGTAAATTTTACGATAGTTAAACGCTCGCTATGATTAATCAACCAACTGTATTTGCATATTGTCGTTTAAGCTTGGTAATACGTAGTGCGCAAAGCCGTAATTCGCCCGATAAAGACTTTTAACGTTGTACAAATATATAATTAAGATTCTTATGTGTTGTAATTAACAAGAAATGAAAATATACAAACGATCGACGGTGAATATTATCAACGGTTTGCAGTAAAAAAAATAACAACACGAACAGAATAAATAATCAAATAAACGTTAAAAATTTTATGACAACTCGTGCGCACACGCATCAATCACCTGACTCGTTTCATCTTGTTTTATATTTCTAATGTATAACTGAACATGTATGGAGATACGAATGATTTGGAAATTACAATTAAAAGTTGGCTATTTCGAAGTTGTAAATGAAAATAAGTGACTTGGTAGGTTAAATTATAAATCCCTAATGCGATTAAATGCCAAGTGTGAATGTAATGGATTTTAAGTCCGCGATGTTAATAATTTACATTAATTTTCTGTTTTATCTGTATATAAACCATTTATAAGTAATCTAATAGAATATTTAACGTACGATAGTTTCAAAATTTCTAAATGTAGTATAAATTTCTCGCTCTCTCTCTCTCTCTCTCTCTCTCTCTCTCTCGTCTTTCTTTTCTTTCTTTCTTTCTGTTTTTTTAATAAAATTGATGGACATCCCCATTTACTTCTTGCATTTTCCTGCGACGTTTAAATTATTTTCCAAAGCACCAAATACGAACTCTCGTGTGAATAAAATAATTAATATTGTTTTTTCCCACTAGTGAGCGGTTGCACAAAGATCGCGGATTCATCAACTTTTGCGCGAACCGAGTTGAGCAATGATCGATGGAGCTCGATATAGATGAAATGTCAACGAATTAAAAGTCGAAACGCCAGTGTCCGTAAATGCTAATAAATCGGCCGATAATCCCTACGCTCTTTTCCAACGAGCGGGTCAATAGGCCAGAAGACGTCTCAGCCCGGAGAAAGCAATAAAGCCAGTGGCATTTGTGTGATCGAGCAAGCGCCAAGTATTATAGCGAGCCGAAATAGAAAAGGAATAAAGAAAGCAGAAAAGAGGGAATTGCCGCATGAGGGACGGGGAAAGCCCGCCAGTTGGAGGAACAGGAGGCCGAGAGAACGAGTGAGGGGGTTAGGTGGCAGGGAGCGGGTCAAGAGATCAAGACGAAGGATTCCCGTCTCAGGATGAATGGAACAGAAGTAAGTACCAGCGTGCTTCCTCGCATCTTTATTTGACGCTTGGCTCGCGCGAGTCTCCTCACTTTCTTTCTCACGCGCGACGCATATTTGCGCGCAGCCAAGTGTCGCGCGCGTCCTTCTCCCGACACCCACGTGCGCGAATGTAGGTATAATAGGTGTACGTGATTTGTCCCTCTGTTTCTTAATATGGCGAGGGCAGCAGTGGCCGGTGATGGTGCACCGGTTGTCGACGTCCCCAGTGCTTGGATCGACGCTACTTAGGCCGCGAGCCAAAGATACTAATTTTACACCGCTCGAGGAGATGTTTTTCCTTTCGGTGTTGAAGTATTTCCGTTTTGTCCGAAGCTGAGGCTTACGCTGCTACTGCTCGAATGCTTCCCTCATAAGTATGAGGCTAACTCGCAATAAGCGAAGCTTTAAAAGACATTCGAGTTTGAAAAATATAGTCAATGTTAGGTGATTAATGATCGAGCATCAATTTCGCGTGGGTAGGATAACAATTCTGTGTCAAGAGATCTGTATTGAGTGTATGGAAAATGCTTGTCAAGAGTATTTTCTTAATGAAACTCTTCTGTGGTTAATTTTACAATTTCACGATTCATACACTACGTGAACAAAGTCATTGATTAGTAGTTATGTTTTTTTTTGTTTTTTGTTTTGTTTTTGTTTTTATTGAAATGCTTTCGCAAAAATGTCATTCGGTAAAGATAATATTTTTCGTTACAAGAAAAATATCGAAATATCTTAAAAAGAATATTTTGATTACGTCGCATTCATAACGTCATTCTTTTTTTAGTCTTGCTCGCATATGTGTTGCGTACTAATATTTAAGATATAGAGTAATGTTCCATGTTATTAAATTAAGCGATGTCTATCGTAAAGTTTGACAGTCATAGAGTTGTGACGTAAACAGTTTATCTTAAAGCTGCTTAATAAATATAATGTTATTACTTTACGTAAACGGTCAATGTCCTTTAAAACATAATGCATGAAAGTAACTGGTTATTTTTATAATGACTAGTTTTTTAAATAAATTTTGCAAATTTAATGTCAATTAAAATGATCGACTCTTTCATTATTAATTTGAAATAAGACGTTTCTTCATCTGAAACATTGCAAGGTAAAAAGTAAAGCTTTTAAACATATAACGACAACTTGATTTAAATGACTTTCACAATTCATAAAAATATGATATTTAACATATATACGTAAGTGTAATCGGTAAGATTGTAAAAGGCGAGGAGTTTTTGTACACTGCAAAATCTCGGAGATATCAGAGTTTGTTTGTCAGAATAAGTATGTATTGGTGTCCTTGTAATATACGTATAGTAAGTAGTATATAGAGAATTGTCATGACGCTTTATGAAGACCTTGAATATTTTATGTTCCTCTTTTTCGGTGTTCTCCTTCAGTCCAACTGCGCTGTTTTATATTCAACGACAGGATAAGTGAGGAGACTTTATATTTCTCAAATCTTATTTAAATGATAAACACTAACATGGATATTAATAAATTAGTCATTGGATTTACGATTTTGAGAAACGCTAAAATTACGGCTTCTTTAATTAATCGGCACATCTTATTATACAGAAAATTAATTCTTTTTAAATAATACTTATCAAACAAAGTTTTATTATCGATTTCTCTGCATGATTATAATTTCCTATTATAATTACTTTATTCGTGACTAAATGCAAATGGATAATAATACGAAAAGTATTTATCTTTCTTTTATCTTTTTTTCTTTCTTTTTTTTTTTTTTTTTTTTTTTTTTTTTTTTTTATATTTTCAACAACACAAGACAATAAACAAAAGCATCTAAACTACGGATCTTAATATATTATTCGACTCGACCAGATATCTCGAAACTGGGAAAGTGCATGTGACATTATAAAAAGAATATAAAATCGGCATACGAACATGAATTTGGCATAACTTTGTACGACGACTGAATCGCAGCTCTGAATCCTGAGGTAATAGCAAATTTGTAATTTATTGGCCAATGCTGTTGATATAATCATGTATAGTGCAATTTTTTGCCTATCTTAATCGCCGTGCTTGACCTAAATTTTAAATTACGTTTGTCGCGTTATCGAAAGTTATAAGAGACAACCGCAGTAAAAATATTTTAATAAATCAAGTCACCGCTGGAGAGAGCTAAAAACTGTGTCAAAGATTTTATTAATACCTTAAACTGTAAATTGGTCTGAGTTCAATAAAAATTATCCACTAATGTATGTATGACTTTGCATCATTTAATGTTCGCGCGATTATCGTGAACATAAATATTCTTACTTCTTACTCTGTTTTTTTTTTTTTTTTTTTTTTCAGATGATTTAAGACCATGATTATATCATTGATTTTTTTTTAAGAAAACAAAAAAAAAAAAAATTCTGAATAATTAGAAATTATGAATTTCTCTAGTGTAATTGAAAGGTCGAATTATGTTGTTAAGCCATTGAAAAGACGATTATAACATAATTACTTCAAAGTCTTCTGGAGAAATCAAATATTCGTGTTCTATGCAATAAATACATAATAAAATTTTCTATTTCGAATACTTCTATGAATGTATCGAGAGAGAAATTAAAATCTTTAATGCTATGCAAGAATTTGATATCAAAACATTTCTCTTCAAATTCTTAACATCAGCTTTCTTACAAATTTAATGTATTTATACATAATAGAACGTAAATTATGATTTAAAATCATATGTTGTGAATAAAAAATTTTATGTTGATGACCATAAAAGCATTCTATAAGTAATAAAGTACTCGGTCTAATATTTGCACATATAAATTACCATTTCAATATCATAAATAATTGTCGCGTATATTTAATCATATAAGAATGAAATTTACGATTATAAATTTTAATTTATTCGTTTTTATACAATTTGGAAATGCATAACGGTTTTCATTTACTATACTATTTAAATTCTTATTTCATTGCCTCGCAATTATTTTCTAAAAATTTTAAACTTAAATTACCGAAAATTTCGAATGAAAATAATGAAACCCAATATTTTACAATTAAACAAATTTTAATTTTAATTTTATAATAAAATGCACACTGTTTTGAAAAAATTTTAAATCACATATTTTCATAGATGTTTATAAAATAAAATTTCATAAAAATTGTTTAAAATACAATTAAATATGTATACAATAATAATTTTAATTACTCAATTTAAATTAGTTAATTTATTATTTATTAAGATTACATTTAGCGTGTAAAGAATCGATTGTTCTAATGCATATTAATTTTTAAATTTTAAATCTTCTTCCAAACAGAATAAATCGTTTCATCTTCTAATATAAGCTTAAATATTATAATAAATAAAAATTATAAAAATACTGTTGTATTTTATTATTCATCAATTAATAGATCCTCTGCATTTTTATAATTTTATTTTTAATACGTGCGATACATTGTTAGCAATTTATTTCGAGAAAGCTAGAAAGTTTAAAATACCAATGGTTGTTTTTCGCAAACTTTATTTACGTTTTACTTACATTTTATTCCTTTCTATGCTGTGCATAAAAGAGAGGCAAAGATAGTTTCAATTTGCGCTATTTAATCGTTTATGATTTCTATGTTTTTTTTTTTTTTTTTTTTTTTTTAAATAAAAAATATTAGTTTTCTCTTGGAAAATATGTATAATATAGCATTAATATTACATTTTTTCTAAACATTTGTTAAATAAATATTAATTTATTCACGTATTCGTATAATTATGAAGAAGATATATATATTAAAATTAAATATATAATACAAAAAAGATTGATTCACACTAAAAATTATTCAATGATATTCATATAATTATAATATATAGGGAAATTATATATGAATTTTATAAATTTTATGTACACATTAGATATATATTTTACCTTTGAAGTAAAAAATCCAAATAAATGGTTGAAAATTAAATATTTGTATGCTTACTTTGCATAAGTATGTACAATATATAATATAATTGTGCCTAGAGAAAAAAAAACAGAAAATAATAAATTGGTATTGAAGCAGATTACTCAGCTCGTTTCATCATCGATTATACTTTTAACTAAATAAAGCTTATCCTTTTTTCATTTGTTTCATGTAATTCATGAAAATTCATAATGTGTTCATATAATTCTAAAAATACCTAAAATCAATATAATCGCGTCTTCGTTTCACTGTGCAATAAATGTACAAATGAGTGTCAAGAACATTAATAGTTATTCTTTGATCGATTTCATTCTTGAGTTTACCAGTGTTGAGCGATCGAGTTTAGTAAAATCAATGTGTCAAGGGACGTTTCGTTAACCCTCAAGCTCGAAGCTTTACATCGATAAAAACGAAACTACGTGAATAAAGTCGCTGGTGGCAAAGATGTACCATATGGCACGAGTTTCCGTTCGTTTAGTTAAAAATGGCATTATCGAATGGAGAGGGCTTAAATCGAAACTTCTTTGTAAAATTATACGGCGTACGTTATTGCATGTGCGAAATATGATGTTGCGTGTATTGTGGAGCATGCTGATAAATTACCATTGAATTGACTTCTATTTTTGTGTTAATCAGTTATAAAAAAAAAAGAAAAAAAAAAGAAAAAAAAATAGTTTAAGTTAGCGGAATGATGGATAAACACGTACAGAGAATCGTATGACCTACTTTTAATTTATTTAGTTCTGTTTGATAAATGTTAAATTTATGTTAGTTCACAAGGATTAATATATAATGTCTATAGTATAAATAGAAAATGGCATTAGTTTGAATAAAAATCGAAGTAAGAACCTTCCATAGTCAGAACATGTATTTCCCAAACATCAAACTGTTGATGTCTATGTACTGTTTTACTCCAATTGTTCTCATATCATATAATCCTTTCGCGCTGTGTGATTCTCGCATTATATAAAATATCATCAATTTTATGTATAAATTTATTTGATTCTATAATTTAATAAAATGTACGCTACTTTTTAAAAATTGTTTATATTGTCTCAAGTTTATACAAAACGATATCATTCTAATGCGATATACTTTAGAATTTTCATGGACAATCGTTCAAACAATTAAAATGATCTTATTGAATAATAATTTTTATAATACTTTTAATTATTTACCTTCTCCGTCCATCAATGACAATTAGAATTAATTTCACTAAGATGAATATTTAAATTCTGATATAAATATAAGAAAATAATAAATGCTATATATATATAGTTACTATTAAACAAACTTATTCAGTAGTCATAGAGAAGAACTATTATATAGTTCAATATAGTTTACCTATTGAGACGAATGTCTACCTTTGTGATTGCTGTGTTAAAACTTTGGTCGTGCAGTATTTCTTATTTTATATGAATGATTTACTATGCTATGTGGTGCAATTAATATTCACTAAACTATCCAGAAAAGATTAGATTTGAATCGAAAAAGACAGACAGAATACAAAATAAAAAAGAAAATAAAAATAGTAAGAAAGATATAAGATTGGAAATATGAGAAAATCAATTCAAACTTCACCTTATCTTTTTAGTTTTGTGTAATCCTAACATGAAAATTAGATCTACGATTATGTTTTTAGAAAATATGATTTCAAAAGTGATGGATAAGCTCAAACGAATTAATTTAAGTGAATTCAGAATAACAAATTAATTAAATTCCGAATAAACTAGTCGTGCAAAGTAAAGAATAATGATATATATTTATACATTTACATATATATATATATATATATATATATACATAAGCGATTGGACATGGACGTATATACACATTCACGCATAAAAACACATTTATTTGTATATATGTAATTTGTATATATGTAAGCTAATATATTCGTCAATTAAAACTAGCTACTTTTAAACTTTCACGTATTAGATGGATTAAATACATTAAATAATTTAAATTTAAAAATGATACTGTTACAAGCGATATTTGTATTGTACAATAATTGTAAACAAAATTATAAAAAAAAATATATTTATTTTATTTTTATGGCAAATTATAACTTTGTAGGATACATTAATTTTCATTATTCTCGCAATTCAATAATCAAACTTTAAACATACAAACCATATTCATGATTTAAACATTATAATTAAATACGATAATAAGTATATTTCCTTATTCGCTGTGGATAAATACGGTGAGAATGCGGGTGTTTCGACAATTTATGAAAATATGATTTTTTCAAAGTTAAACTTGTATTTGGAACATAATTTATACTTTACTAGCTAAAAATAAAAACAAGAAAATTCTTCATCTTTATTTAATTCAGCCCATTTTAAAAACATAAGTTATACGAAATTCTAAAAATAAGTAGAAAGACAAAAGTCAATATTCCGACAACGAATGCCAATTATCGTTAAAGATTAAGTGATATTTATCGAAGGAGTTGTTTATTATTTTTATGCCCAATTAGTTATTTACCTTTTATGATTTTTTAACTTAATGTAATGAATAATTTCGGATTATGAAAATAAAATGAAAAATTTATCACCAAGAGAATGAGAAAATAATAGCTACAAAATACAATGCAGAATGATAATGATATAAACGATAACTATGTGATAAGAATAAAAATTGAAAAATTGAATAAAGCAGCACAATCAAAGTATAAGGTTAACGGTAAGACTTTGAGAAAGTCATTCACTGATTTTCTGAGATGATATCGGCTAGTAAGACTGATGCCATTTCAGACAAATCGAATAGAAGTCAATAAGTATGAAGATTTTTACATGTCAAACCTTACTCTACCTTCAACAAGCTGAAATAAGAAATAAGCCGAAAAATTGAAATTGAATAGATAGATGTACAATAAAAAATCATTGTTAATAGTAAGCGAGAGAAAAGTAATGAAATATGTTATATGAATTGTTGATGTATTTTTAAAAAGATACTTCGTTTTTATACAATACACTTGACAAAAACTAATCAGTCTAAATATTATTTATTTTTTTTTTATATTCCTGAAACAATTCACAATATTAATAAAACTTGAAAAATAAATCTTTTAAAATAATGATAAATTAATATTTCTATAAAAGTAATCGTAACATGTTAATATAACATCGTAAATATTAATTACTTGTTCATAAAAAATATACGAAATATATACAATATACGAAAAAATATCAACAAAGTAGAAATGTAATTGTTATTTTGAATAAATTCTACGATCATTCGATCATCTAAAAAAATATAAAAATTTCAATAAATGCCAAAGAAAAATATATATAATTACGTTATGTTACAACTTGTTTTTCATATTGAATTAAAATTTTTTTTATGAAAAAATGATTGTAAGATTTTCCCATAAACATTGCGTTAAATTTTGATAAATTAATACATAAATAATATGCCTATAAGCATCTTCTAATTATTTAATATAATTTAATTTCAATAATTATTAATAAACTACAAGTATTTAATATATAACTATATAATATTAGATATATAATCATTGAAATTTAATCTGTTAAAAAATATTTTAATATTGAAAGAAATTATTTTTAAGCTTCAATACGAGAGTAAAGAAAGGTTAATAAGAATCGATCAAACTTACGGAAAAGTAATAAGTGAAAGTAATAAAGACTTTATTTGAAACTATTTTGCTTTGATTTATTTCACTCGAAGCAAGAATTTTTATTTAAAATTATTATTAATCAATAATGCCCAATTTTTATTATGAAATTGTAAATTCCTGTTATAATAAATTGTAGTATTACTTTTTTCGATTTTGCTCTTTGAATATTTTATGCAATTACAGATAAATTTCTTAATAATGATACAAATATATGAAAATTCGGTAAAATAAAAAAAAAAATAAAATTTTTTAGATCATTTAAATATTAATTGATATTGATAGATACTTGATGATAAGCTGAAAAATTGTAATATTACAAGACGTATTATTTACGCGATTAATTTTTTATTCTGCATGAATTAAAGTAAACGGAGTCAATGAATTATAACTTTATTTACTAAATGTCAGATCTTTAAAGATTACTATTCAATATGTATACTAATATACAAATATATATATTTCTTCGAGCGAAAATTAATTTATATCCTTCAAACATCTAAATATAGTTAGATATTTATTTATTTATTTATTTATTTATAACAATAATAATAATAATAATGCAGAATTGACTATTATATCCTAAATTAGACATAAAATTATAAATGGACATTTATAAAGTTTCTGCTTCAAACATGTGCATTGGTGATTAAATTGGTGATTAAATTCTTGTAGATCTACCATCTTAATTAGATATCACATAGTTGTGAGCATCACATAGTTATATCGCAATCGTCGTGTACATAGTTATGTATTATGCAGGACAGCGAAAACGGCACAACCCTCGTGTGTATACTTTTTGCATCATGAGTATTGCGATCGTCGTTCTATTCTTGGGCATTGATGTACCTGCGGTGCTTTGAATTTTTACGGACATCAACACTCTGATGATTAGAGTGACATTAAAAGCCAGGGACGTTAAAAAGTTTTGCAAAGTTTCTCCCCTCTTTTTTTTTTAATATAAAAATGGAAATTATTTACCTAGACTCCAGTCAAGGATAGTATTCGCAAAACTTCAATTGATTCCCATACAAATGTACTTTTGCAATACTTGTTCAATTTAATTTGAATTCTCTTCGTGCTTTAATAATGTTTAATAGTTAAGAGGAAATCGCATCAACCGACACATAATGTCTTTTGCTCAAAACAAGAATAGAAAAATTATCATATACGTGAAAAAAAATAAAATGCAATTTACATCCAACACTGATTGTTAATAAATATTTTTATAATATTAATTGTTAGTTAATAGGGTCATTATCAAGCGTGGTTATTTCTTAATGCAAATCATCATTTTGTTAGTAAACTCATATTGTTTTCCATTCGTATATTATAATACCCTAATGAATACTAAGTAATATACTTGATTTATTGTTTCTTCGAACGTAAATTTCTTCAGCAATAATTTTAATAATAATGTTTTTAAAAAAAAAAGAAGAAAAAAGCCGAAAGACTTGTCAATGATTGTGAATTTTCTAAATATTTTCGTGTCGTATGAAAATTGTGAAAATTTAATAGATAACTGGTAGATTAATTTATTACACTACTCTAGTTTTATTCAAATTTTCTTATGTGACTGATCTTTATGAAAATTGTATATTAATAAAATTAACATAATTTAACTCATAAGAAATACCGTAATATTATATGAATTTTATCTAACAATGCTCTATAGGAAAATTATAATGTAAAAAGTTATACTTTGTTGATGAATTAAATTAAATATAAGTATTTTTGATAAATGTAACTAATTGCCTGCATTGAAATTTAATTATGATTTTAATTATTTACTTTGAAAATATTGAATGTTTTTGTGCCTATATACATGTATATGTGAGTTCACTTATTTCATTCATTTTCTTTATATTCGCGTTAGTATTAATTTTCGTTCGTAATTCACAAGCTAAAATTCGAAATACAATTGCAATAAAAAGGAATTTAGACATTACATACAAAGTTATCCCGATAATGAAAAATATGGCACATAATTTGAATAAAAGTAGGGATTTCAAATTTAATGAAAACTCGAATGAATTCTAATGGACACATTTGAGAAATGAAACGAATTCCAAAATAAATCATTTAAACGATCGTGATAATGGAAATATATATATATATATATATATATATATATATATATATATATTTATAAATGAAGCTATTGTGTAAAATAATATGTATATAAATATAAAATAAATGTTTATTTATTTATATTTGTAATTCAATATATAACTATATGTCATAACGATGCAAATATAAATGTAAATGAAGGATTTCGTAGGTACGTTGAGTATTTTATTTTTCTTTTGATAATACTAGATGTGAAAGTACATTTAATAATAATGACAATAAAATAATCATTACTTCATTAATTTCACTATCGGAATCATATTACAATGCTTATAAGATGTACTTGTACGTGAAACTTGTACGTTTCAGATAAAACTATTAAATTACGGATTCCTTGGCAATTACTCAAACGATTTGTTGATGGAATAACAAATAATAAATTTATTTCCATTTCAACTAATTTACTGAGAATTAAGTATCGATGGACGTAATTATTGATAAATTGTGTAATTAAATTTTTGTTCTATAAATAAATAAAAAAAAAAAAAAAAAAAAAAAAAAAAAAAAAATATGTACTCATACATACATACTCGCTCATATGTGAAAGAATTATAAGATTCTAAGGAATAAGAATTTAAAATAATTGAAGACAAAATAGTTTGTTGGACGTTATAAATTTGTAATAGATCTTTACGTGACATTGCAAATATTTAAATTTGACAACTGAGGCTGCACATAACTTTCTTCGCTAGTAAAGACATAAACCATTCTTCACACTGAATCTATGTTTTCCTTTTCTCAGCGCATCCCACGCTTCCATCATTCTCACTTCGCCTTTCTATACAATAACACTGCATGCAATATCTCATAGGCTGAATGATATGCTCCCATACCACCATTTGATTTAAAATTCAATATAAGTTAATGCATTTATGTCATAAATACACAGTATTTGAATTATTATTCTATTATTATTTTCATTTATTATTCCGTTTGTTGATTTATCCGTGCATTTCATTTGTAAAGCCCGCATTAAGTGCTCAATCACACTTTTAATTGAGACGTGGATGTGCGCAACGTAGAATACACTTTTATCATCGGTAAGAATTAATGTTTCCGGAACAAATCGATTATTCAAGAAATTCGAACCTTATAATCTCACGTAATTTATCATAATTTCATAGATACATTATTTATTTTTATCGTAACTGATGTGCATGCAATTTTATTCCCCTTGTTACGATAGGAAATTTTCACGATGAAATGCATTTCTAACGTAAAGATTTAGGAGAAAAAAATAGGAAAAGTTTCATAATCTGGAATTTTTATGAATTTTTATGTAACAAAACAATTTAATAATTAGATGATAAGAAATATCGGTCGTAAAAAAGATAAATAAATCTTAGCAAATACTAATACATAAATGGACTCGTGGAAGGTAAAAAATATGAAGCAAATCATTATGATTAATAACTTAACATTAAGCAAATATCTCTATTTTAGTAATGATGCCAATGTATTCGAATCGACAATTGGTTCAACCTTAACTGACATGTATCATGTCAATAAAATTAAGGTATTTTTATCTTTGATAATGCGCTGACAACATAATACACCACCCCCCCCCCACACACACACATATGTGTTTCAGTCATGAAAAATCATAGGAATCATATTAAATGGACTTTTTCGCTATACCACTACTCGAACAATCTAAAAATCATACGAATACGATATTCGATAGTACAATAACTTTTGCTTGCGCTTAGTATACAAATGACATTAAATTTGTTTTGGTTAAATATGAAGTGTTGACTATATGTATCAACTCATAAACATTATATATTAAAATTTGTATGCATATAACCTAAGCTAAATAATGTTACTAATAGTCTATATTTACCATTGCCAGTTAGTACTTATGAACATAATAATTAAATGAGATACTAATTGAATTTGAAATATTTAATGCTTATTTTTAGTTGATATTTCAATTTATAATCTTAGTTAGGTTTGTTTCTCATATTTTCACGTTACTTAGTATTGCGCAATATTACGACGGCCTATTTCCACATGTTTTATGATTAATTTTCAATATAATTTTACCTAATAATAAGATACTTATCATATAGTTTAAGTTACATGAATTCTTATACTTTTATTATTGTATATTACTTAAATGGTATAAAAAGTCTTTAAGAGTAGAATGACGATACTGATTTTCCTGCCTGATCTATCTAATTAGCTTTTCAACGAGCAAAGTACAATTTAAATAAGAACATTCATTTTTCCTAGTAGAAATTAAAAATTTTATTGCCCCACTAGAACATTTTAATTTATGAAAGTGACTCATTTCCATCAATCGGCATAAATTTAAATGCATTTTAATTTTAATGCATATCACTTGCACGATTGGCTCTTAATAGGATAAAAGTCGAAAAGTACATAAACGACAATGTATATTCAATATGAATTTAATCGTCTCGATAACGCATTGCGGCACATCGTATGAGAGACCAAAGCCATGAACTTGGCATTTAGAAGATTATTCACCATTGTTTTCCACGCACAACTTTCGTAATTACTTCTTAAGTAATTAAGCATGTCGCCTTAGGACTTTGGAGTCCCATTTTGGTTTAGATGTCGAGCAAATTTTTTTACACGCATATTGGATCAAGAGTTGTTCATCTTGAAACAGTTAGAATCGTGCCAATGTTACCCTAACGACGCACATATGTCTCAAGAGTGTGTGAGCAAATTTCACGAAACCTAAAAGGCAACATCTCAACAGATACTGGTTTATCAATTGATGAACAATTTCATATTTAGTTTCACAAGACTAGGAATGTTCGTTAAAATATTGATATATCGATATAACAATGAAGCTTCATTCTGGCCGATATTTAAGCAAACACGTTATTTACTTTATTATTAAAAATTATCGGTAAAGTGTCGTACAAAGTGTTGACATAATAATCGATGTGTACTTTTATAATATGTAGAAGCGTTGCTATATAGGTACTTAATTTTTTTTTTTTTGGCACAATTGCACGTCCAATTATACGACGTGAGTCGATGGTGGTGTTGTTGTAAAATACGTTTGCCTTCTAATAGATTTACATTTTGTAGATAATAAATTTATTGCAATATTATCTAAAATGTGGCAGACTTATTATTAAAGAGATACGGTAGGGTTTATAGGTGGATATTATTTCGAACGATAATAGTTATTTGATGAATGAAAGGATTGATGGTTAAGCAAAGTATACGCGCTGTCAATATAATCCGTACGGATAGTTGCTTAAAAAAATGTTAATTCCCGCCAATATATTTTATTCGTCATTGCAAAGTGTTTTTTTTTTCTTCTGAAAACAGATTTTTTCTCTTCATCTAAATGTCACTCTTAGCGTATACACGTATAGTTTTAAGTCTCGTTTAATGTACGAAGAATTTATGGTGACAGAGTTACATTTGCTATTTTAGATCGTGAACGATGACTTGGATAATGAATAAATTGTACAGTCTCCGTACGAGCGATTAGTACGAACTTTATCTGTGAAATTACTTTCAGAAGCTACTTTCAGAACAAATTAGACGAATCTCTTTTAGCAAATGGCATCTTATTCTGAAATTTTTAACAAATTGGAATGCGTGTCGTGAGTAACGACATGAATTGAAGTAAATCTTGGTCAGCGTTTTTTTTAATGACAGTGTAATGTCGAACGGTCGATGGCCATTTATTTCAAATCTGTATTTGTCTTTAATCTTACGTTTTTAGGAAGATTTAGAGTTGTTGTAATCATAATGTTGTCAAGCGAATAAACTAATGAACGATCGAATGTTAAGATTAATCAGTCCATTTTAATATAACTTCTAACAGCACTGACATATATAAGTTTGTTATAAAATAACAGTAAATATTTACAATGTTATTCCATATAAATGGAAATATAACTAATAATTCGACTGTTGGAATACGTTATTTGACATTGGAAACTTTGAAATAATAGAAATAATTATCTTTTGATACATTACCCTTTGAAATATACATATATATATATATATATATATATATATATATATATATATATATATATTTTTAATTTTTTTACTAATACATAATGAGCGCGTTACGTAAATAATAAATGTTCTAATTTAGTTCGACAATTAGTAATAAAACAAATAATATGAGAAATTTTATTGCGAAATATTCATTACAATAAATAAATAGTAAAAGAAGCTGGCTCGAGTAATTATCGTAAAGCGTGAGATTCGTCTATGTTTGATAATATTACCAGATATGATTACTCAATTTATAATCAATTATAAAGGAAAGCTAAGCATAGGTAATTTTATATGTAAATATGAATGTCTTCGTAATTATCGTAGCGGCCGAATTTTTCATCGCTAATGCGAAATATTTCGCAATGTATGCGAGCATTTTCGAATGAATAAAATTAAAAACACAATCATAAAGTATAAAATTTAATGATTTCTAATATATATATATATATATATATATATATATATATATATATATTTACCTTTACCGACAAACGTGTTAATGCAGTCTAAATATTAGCATGCATCGATAAAGTATCCAGAGCCAATCATTACGTAATTTATGTAATTTAGTAAATACCCCTATCCATAAAGAATCACGTAATGCCCCGGTCAATGATTTCGTCCCGTAGCATATTAAAATGATGCATGAAGAGCAGCATGTTTTATAAGGATCTCGATGTATCATATGATTAGAGAGAATCGCGTAACTGCGATTGCTTTTCAAGGCGTGGACCAAAGATTTAACACAAATGACTAATCGATCGAGCGATCGCCCAAACAAGGAATTAAGATATGCGCGCATTTTATTGAGAATATAAGTAAGTAGGATGGGAAATCGAGCATATCGGTAAGACATTGCATAATGATCTAGCGATAGGCAGGGTCGCGGTGAGTGATGCACGCACGATATTATTCAAAGTCAAAGTCCCATAGAGGTTCAGGATGGTCGGTAATTAGCCTAGGTGGGATGAGCTATTAGGAACTGAAAATACGTACTTTCTTTGGATAATGATGTTAATCGACAGACTAATTAGCTCATTGTAGTGTTTGCTGGTAATTGACTAAAATCATTGTAACAAATTCCATTGTAATATGTGCTACATAGCATTTATACATAGCTCTGCAGTAGCTTAACATTTGTCATTTTTATAAAAATGTATATTTCCATGTTATTCCATACTCGTTAATTTGAATTTTTTTTGATAACTAATGCCCGTTGTACTCAAATAGAGGCATTTTTGGTACATTGGGATACACCCAATTCTTAGTAATTTCTGAACAAAAAAAATTTGCCATAGATACAAGAGTCCGAAAATAGATATATTCAGCTTCAATATATCGTTCACGTATTTTTCAAACTACTACAACTTTAGTTATGTATTATCTCTGAACTTTTAGCCAAATTAAATCAATTAACTTATATTATTAGTAAATTTTTAATCTATACAGAAAATACCCAACATAAAAATTCATTAATTTTTTTTTATTTTTTTTTTTTTTTTTATAATTATTTTATATCTTCGTTCGTTTAAAATAGGATTTCTAATACAGATAGACGCAAATGAGCGAAGTGAAAACTTAAATTGAAAAAAAAAAAAATTTCTTAAAATATATATATATATATATATATATATATATATATACCACAGTTAGTATGTAACTAATATAAAATACTATTTTATAAATATTACAAGTCCATTGAATCTATTTTTTGTCTTGTATACCGTATGAATATTTCTAGTGTAAAATGTAAATGTTTTATTGAAAAAAACAAATCATACTTAAAATTGAAATTTTTTTTTTTTTTTTTTTTTGTTTTTTTTTTTCAAATATAATAATAAATTTTTAAGATAAAGACGTTAAAAATCTTGTAAGTAGTGCGAATAAATAAATATATCGAACTGTCATGTTTATTCGTTGCCAATAACCAAATGTACTTGCCATTTATCGAAACTAGTCGGTTGGATGGAAGTGATTAGCCGTAAAATTTATATCGTTAATCAAATCGCTGTAGCTACGATAAAATATATCGTCGTGCATTTATCGTGAGGTAATGAGTTGCCTATTCGTAAGAAAACCGCATGGAATAAAGCAAATCTTGACTATTCCAAATACTTGTCCAATGAGCATTTGTAGTTACTCGTGTAATTATTTGAATTGTGAGATTCGGCATAATCTATTACATTTTTATGTATTTCTAAAGAAAATTCTTCCAATTGAACGAAAATTATGTGTTTTATTATATTCTTATAATACTATTTAGTTATCTATGTAAGGATACAAATTCGAAAGAAAAAAAAAGAGAAAAAAAAAAGGAAAAACATGAGTCGTACTATCTCTATTATTAAGCAATATAAAAGGAAATTTCGTAAATTTCTTTACCATTTAATTAATACTTCTGTAATAAATACACTAAATTTTGTTATGAAAAATTAAAAATTATGATAATATTATTACAATATATCGACACGAGTAAATACATGTTGCAAAAATTTATATTTTAAGATCATTTTAGAAGGATCAGAGAAATGTATATTGCAGTACGACGATTCCCTATCTTTTCTATTATAATCCCGTCCGAGTCAAATTTGTCATGCCAATAACTAATCAAACCTATATTTATTCTAAATGGAAATTCTTTATTATTTAAATAGAGCTAAAGGAAAATGTCCAAGTCAAAATGAAAAGTTATAGTGACATTGTAGTGAATATTATCCTCAACATTAATACCATATAATTTAATTTTTTTTAATTGGATTTTTAAGTAATATCTTTACTTTTAGTTTTATTTGTTTTTTTTTTTTTTTTTATTTTTTTTTTTTTTATTTATATATATATATATAATATTATATACAAATTTAAGTAATATCTTCTTCATTTTTAGAACGACTCGATAATATATATTTTATTTTGAGCAATACGTTGAGTTATTTATAATAATTACTCTACTCGTGGAAGTCAAAGAAATTCTGATTTTATAATTCTTGATTACGATAGTGAAATATATGGATATTTCATTGTATAATAATAATAATAATAATAATAATAATAATAATAATAATAATAATTATTATTATTATTATTATTATTATTATTATTATTATTCTATATCTTCAGTTTCGAAAATACTCAAAATTAAAAATTTAATGTTTACTTTTTTATATTTGCAATTAATTATCCATATAGGAAATACCAAATTATATTTTCTTGACTAATCACTGGATTATTAAAAGGAAAATAAATAATTTTAAATGATAATGAAACGTGCACGATTACATAAATTAGGGAGTTTTTCAAAAAGTTAAAATATATAAGTTATAATTGTTCATACATCATATTCGTATGGACTGATTGGTGGAGCAGTTTAAAGATCTGAATTGTTATATTTATAACTTTAACTATATACCTCAATGATCAATTTTTATTTTTTACATTTTTATATTTGAGGATTTATAGGTAATGTCGTATTTCTCAGATTTTTCCAACAACATAGCATCATAATTACTGAAATTTTCATAGGAGAAAAAGTAAATTAATGTCGATGGCGAGGATAATTATAGCCGATGGTAGCATTATTTTCTTATTTATTATCTATCATAAACTTTAATCCTATGTAGAAAGTTTAAATATACGAGTATGTATTTTTGCTCGTTCCGTAATAAATGAAAATTTAATTATAAACAAAATTATTCATTAATTTGAAAAATTATTTATCGTCTATTGAATGATATTGTATTAATTAAGTAAATTAATATCGTAAATTATGTTTATTTACGATTGATAAATACCATACCAACGAACCCTTTAAATTTTACAAATTTATTACTCTTAGTCATTTATTATCATGAAAAATGTTTGCCAATATTTAATTTAATTAATCATATGTGTCTGGAATCGGACTAAAAACCTCCTTATGATTGGTGGGTGGAGGCTCGCTGGCAAGTGGAAGGTGCAATGCAATTATTCAATACAGTCCTTATGTGTTTGTAGTCGTTACTTTTATTAATGTAATAAGTGATGAGTAGTTAATATAATCTATTAATTATTATAACGAGTGTATGAGATATAGTGAATATATTATTAGTGTTTCTTCAGTAGTAGCGGTGACGATCGAGTCTGTACGTGTATTCTTGATGGCCTGAAGCGTGATTATTCCCCCCTTCTTCTTTGGTCTAGTAGTCGTGGTGGGGAACTCATGGTGGTAGAGGAAGCAAGTTAGTGCCGTCTTGGCAGCCGGCGACGGGGTGAGCTGTAGTGTACAAAGTGGTGGGAGAACGTCCGTGTGACGTCACAGCTTGTGTCCGTGAGCTCAAAGGTAGTGGTGAGATTGGTGGACGTTCGTGTGCTAAATGCGAGGGTACCCGCGGTGTAGAGGTAAAGGTAAGAACGAGCGTAGGCGTTACTTGCCCGTGGTGGCGAGAACTGCGTGAGGTGGTGGCAGGAACCGCGCGATGAGATAGTGAGAACGAGCGTCTGGTCGTCGAATCTTATTTGAGTTGGCAGGAACCGATGCGAGCGTAAACCGCGGGTGTAGAGTAGTGGCGGCGGTCCTGTCGTGATGGGTGCTTGTTAACTAGTATGAAGTAGTAAGGAACGAGCGTAGTGGCGTTGCTTACGGAGGCGTGGGTTCCAGTATATAGTTAATTGTGGCATCGCTATTAGTTCCTTAGGTTGCTTGATGCTTGCCATGGCCTCCCAATGGCGATGGCAAGGGTGGGGGAGGATAGCGATCCCGCTGTGAAGAGTGCATGATTGGTACTAGCAAGGAGGAGCAATCGCGACACGTGCCTGCAGCTCCTTTCACATTCTCCTGAGAACTGGATGCGTCGATAGCGAATCCGTGGCTCAACACCACGTGGTTGTTACTATGCCGATATTTGTCGTGACGTCAATAGGGGCATAGCTTTGCCGGGTTCATTTGTTATTATTTCTCCGTATTATAGTCGTATATTATAGCGAGTTTTTCGGCTAGAAGCATCGGTTGAGTCAGTTGGCCAATGTTTACAAAACAATGTTTCGCCCGCTCGTACCTCTTCCACTTTGTATTCCGCTTAAAACTGCTGTAATCCGTAAGAATATGGATATTAAAATTCATTCTACGAATGATAATTACTCTATAAAAGCAAATTAACGCTTGCGAATTACTTTACCATATGTACAATCCATTAGAGTATCATTTTTATTTCAAAGTACCTTAACATTACCTTAATTCTCCAAATCCCCCACTCATCACAATATCATTTTGTATTGTCATCGTGACGGGGCCACTAAATGCATTCAATTTTCTTCTCTTGACGCACGGAGTAGTCGAACGGTTGTAAAGAAATAATCGCCACGACGCGATTCAAAAAGAAAAAGAAAAAAAAAAGCCCCAAGCGACCATAAAAATGATAAATTGCTATCGATGTATATAGGACAACAAAGAGGACCACAAATGGTCGTAATTCTTCATTGTCCGAATGGATGAACGACGACTTAATCGGCAAATCGCTCCATTCGTTAGCGATTATTTCACGCTCAATTGCCGATCCTATGCGCTCATCTTCGGCTTCCAATGCTCCCAATGCGTACCTGCCTTAATTGCGGGTCTGCGGGCGCGGATCTGAGCATTAGGTGACGACATGCAGATACACTGCGCAGAAGTGCGCATGGAAGATGGAGGGAGGCCCTCCTGCATACATAAAAGTAAAAATGATTATTGTCGTATCGGCGGCCGATGGGCAGCCGAGACTGCAAAAACTACCCCCTCTTTTCTTTTACTTATTCCTTTTTTTCATTGTTTCTTTTTTCTTTCATCCCCTTTTCGTCAAACGCGCAATAAGTGAGAATAAAACTTTCACGTATCGTATATTTTTACAGGTTAAAAAGTACATAAGCTCTTGCGTCATCGTGTTTTAATGGATAAATACGCGTGACGAATGCGTGACTTTTAGATTTTTTTTTATTTGATTTTATCGATGGACTATCGATGGCTTTTGTAACAATTGACATTATCCTTTGCTTGGATATGTCTTGACAATGTTCTCTCATTGAAGAGGAGGGAGGACTGTACCGATTGCATTTATAATCGGATTATTATCGTTAAGCTCACTTGTGACTTAAGACGCTAATTACCAAATTTATCGGCTCTTCGTAATAACGAACTAAGGCTAAATATTTTATTCCACTAATGTGGCTGTAAAAAATTTCTGTCCTTAGTTTTTTCATTTGAGAGAAATATATGTAAATGACTTGTCATTTTCGCTAATCACATTAGCGATCAATCGGGTAAATTCGTTAGAAACAATAGGAAGGCCCGTTGACGCATTTAACTTTCATAGGTACTTGTTGGGAATAATAATGTTTGTTAATCCAAAGTGAAATACGCTTAATACGTGTCTAATTAATTTCTAAAAACTTGGAATCACGTGAAAAATATTAGCCAGATCAGTTTGCATATTCGTTGAGTGCGTCCTATCAATGTACATGGAACTGAGAAAAAAAAATGTAGGAGCTACCGAATGCGGACGCGAGGCAAAAGAGAGAAGATCGAATCATCGAGGTAATGATATAAATTTGAAAAAAAAAAATTTTTTTTCCATTTTTAATTGGAAATATTATAAAAAGTTATGATATAATCGATCACAAATCACGGCGCAAATCACTGTCGACTGTCACCCTTTGATCTCGCTTGACATCTCTTCACTGCGATGTGATTCGCTCAAACCTCCAAGTTATTCTTGGCGCCCGTCGCTTCTACACTTTTTATAGAATTCCGCTACTGGCTTCTCTCTCTCTCTCGCTCTCTCTCTCTCTCTCTCTCTCTCTCTCTCTATCTATCTATCTTTCTTTTTATGGAATACCTTGGTGACTAAGGCTGCCTCTGATTCCCGGAGAATGAAAGCTCGTCGGTATTTTAGATTTAAAGTTTAATGTCGAGAGCACTCGCCCTTTAAAAATTACATTTTACTCCGTCAGCCATCGATACTGAATTCTCATGAAATTCTTGGATAACTGATTTTTATGCGTAATTCATGCTTACGCTCCTCAAACGAGAGAACAATAATTATTTGGCAATGAAAACTTTTCTATGCTCTAGAATAACATTCGCGTTAATAATGAATGTTATAATTATATTTATGAGCTGATAATATATCGACTTAATATCGAAAGAACCAAGTATAGCGCGAGGATATTTTATTTTTTCCAATTAGAAAAGACGTATATCTAAGCATTCCACTGAGCAATGCCATATTTGTCAAGTCTTTTAGAAAAGATTTATTTGCAGATGATTTTTAATGTGATTCCGTTCAAATTTAAGCTCCCAGAAGGCTAATATTATATATACGTCACTATGAAAGTTGCCTCAACTTATTGATTGAGATTACAATTCACGATGGAAAAAAAAACAAAACCAAAAAAAAAAAAATAAAATATCGTCGTATCAAAGTGATACTTTATTACGTCGTATATATACGCAATTAATTATTTATAAAATGTAAATAAATGACACTGAAATCTTTGAAAGGTTAGCGTTCCGACAGCTAAGACTAGACGACAACTACTTCGCGTTTTATCATCAAGATGTCATGAAAACCCGTTCTACTTAATTATTCGGACTTGCAATATCTTTGTGTAATATTCAGTGCTTAATAATCGAGCAAATAAAATTGTTTTATATACTCATTGTTAAAGCGCATATTTCTAATTCACTTCTTAATTAAAAGCATTCGTAATGCTTGAATTCTATTGTTAATTTCATCCAGTATATCAAAATATTTCCTTTACCGATATATTTCCTTTTACTATAGTACTAATCTAATCCTACCATTGTTCTCATATTTATGCGTTTTTACATGGAAACTCTAACTATACATATTATGTACACGCATTGTTAGATGAAACTCACTCGATAATGACCGTTTATATTCATCTTTACCCTCTAGCATAAAATATTACAAATCTTACGTAATACGAATTGTAAGCTTAATGTTAATTATAAAGTAAAGTTAACGATTCATTAATAATTAATGCGATGCGATACATAGTCAATTTCCACGAATCTCCATTACGTTCTAAATTTTGTTTCTCTATAAAATTCTTTTCAACATTTACTATGTTCTTTAAATTCAGCAATGGTCTAAGTAGACCATAGGTGTCGTAGGTGAAGGAGGAACGATTTCAAAGGAATTAATAATATCGCGATGTGATGGGCAAATAACTAATTTGCTTTATTTATTCTGATATAATGTAACATTAGATTAGGATAATTTGCATTAATCAAAAATGTTAACTTAATGCCTAATATCTATGCCTAAGCGTTTACTGTACTAATACTTATCATTAACATCTTTATGTATATTCTGTATAATGTAACTTAGAGTCCTTTTGAGAGTTGGGATAGATGTACATATTATTTTTATTGGATACGAGTTGGTCGACACAGCTTTAAATTAATTAAGTTCAAATTAACAATTTTGATTTTTGATCCCAATCGAATCGTCCAACATTGTCACACAAAATTTTTAATACAATACGTGCTTAACTTTTTTCATAGCGATAAATAATATTTGCAAGGTGATATCATTGGATAAAATTTTCATTACGATAGGATTTAATATATTGAGTATTGGGATATAATATTTTATTAAACATGTGCAAATATACTTTACCGCTTTAAACTGTAACATGAAACTCCATTACTCGATATTTGATTATTAAATTTTCCAATTCTAATTTTAAAATAAGCACAGCAGTTAGAGAATGTAGCTTCCTTCCCATGTTTATTGAAGTATTTTCATTTAATAATCGATTAATTATATTTTCGATTATAATTAAAATTACCCAACGATTTATTACTATACTTTATTAAGACTTTATTTATTGTTATTATTTGATTAGATTGATTCGAGAAAGCAATGTAGAATATATCAGTCGTTAATTGAAACGAAGCCTCTCCCAATTGAAACGTCATTGTTGACAAATTTGCTTTTAAATTTATTCATTAGGAAGGATATGTTCATTAGGGA
>NW_011948431.1:4025025-4051789 GCF_000503995.2 Ceratosolen solmsi marchali | reverse complement strand
GAAAGATATTCATTAGGAAATCTTAAGCATCTTTTACACAAAAGGCAAAATCGATTAATCGAGAAAGCAAGCGAATGAATAATTTAATATTAGAATTAAGATTTTTTAAAAAAATACCTACGCTTTTCAATCAATGATGGAGAGTTGAGCTTGAAGTTTCTCGATTGGCATCATCTATCGAGAGCAAAAATGAGGTCATCATTGGCAGAAAATACTCATGCGCGTACGCAGCGCAGTATGGCGAAAGCATTTAATCATCGACGATGACAATAATCATCAATAAGCGAAACACCAAATGCATTATAAACTACGATAAAATTCATTTATCAGCTAATAATGCTCACACGAGTATAATAGTTGTATGGAAAAATTAAATAAAAATAGAATAGAATTTCTTTTTCCTGCGTCGTGAGTAACTAATTTCCTTTTGTAAGCAAATAATCTTGTATAGTAAAATAATAATAATAAAAGTTATTCGATAAATATCTGATATATCTATTCAATTTTAATTAACCAACTAAAAGTTTGGAAAAGATAGGATTGAGCAGAATTAAAAATTTATTTAATTCTAGAATTTTTTCAATATCCTAGCTAAATGGTCGTTTGAATTAAGATTGCATTTATTTTATACAAGTAACTATTATACTTCAACGAGAGTATTTAATTTAATTATAAACACATGAAATACGGCTGATACGTATATAGCTGATTGACGCTTGAAAAATTTTAATTTAATTTTACGTAATAGAAAATTTCAAATAATTCTTATTCTAAAATACAATATTAACTTGAAATTGTATTTATAATAAGATTTTTATGTATGATTCGTATAATCATCGTGAAAAGATAATACATAAATATTATATTTTAGACTCTTAACTATTTTTATTATATAATTAAATATATTAAAAAATAAATGCCTAATTACTTTCAATATTTTATTATTTATCGACTCTCTCTCTCTCTCTCTCTCTCTCTCTCTCGCTCTTATTTATAATATTTGTGTGATTAATTTGTCGTAATGATTACAAGTAGTACATACTTGGGTGAAATAAATTTATAAATTTACATATTTTAGTTTGGCTTCAAACATCATAATATTTAAAATTAACAAGAAAACTATTAGTATCTTATTTATAGATGAGAAAAAAGAACTGATTAATAATTTTTTTTTTTTTTTTTTTTTTTTTTTTTTATTTTTTTTTTAATGCCACACCAAGCCACGCGTAGCCTCAAACAAGTCACGATTATAGATACCATTGTGGGCAAAACTATCTCTTCGTCGATGGAGGTGACAATAGCGTGAAGACGTGTGCAAGCAATGTTGTATGCACGTTTTGCATCCCATTCGTGAGCTATGTATCCCTTAGTATTTCGTAAAAATTTATCATCAGGCAGATCACAAGCTTGTAAAATCTGCGCCACCAGCAAACGTATCTGTAAATTCTCCATATGTATGTAATAATCATCTTGAGGAAAAAGTTGCGTGCGAGAGAACGGCGCGGACCCAGAAATATTGTTAAGCTGTACAATAATGTATTCGCGATTCTTACGTACGAAAAAACCGGCGCACTGCAACTCAAATACGAAATCATGTCATCTAACTTTACGTAAGGGTGTTGCATCAACTTATTATGCTTAGTAAGAAAAGGCTCGTACGACATGACGAACTGGCAAACGAGCAAACGAGAGAGGCTGAGCGTACTTCCTTACTAAGATGTTCTTGCGTACCTGTGTCTGTATCTGATCTCGCTGATTCTTTGTAATAATGCACGTGTATTTTTAGATTAGCTGAGCAGCACTGAGTAGTAATGACAGATGAGTGAACGAGAGGTAGAATTACAATGAGCATCGTCGCAGGACGAGCTGTCCCAAAATATGCGCGTAGCAGGATGCAACGGCGGCAACGGTGACGTTGTCCATCGCTATGCCGAAAACTCTTTGTTGCGTTAGAAAACGAAGCTTTTCGAAGTTTCGTAGGCGTTCTTACTTTGTAAGATCTTCTAGTATATTAAATTACAGATCGTAGAACTTGCTCGGACTTGTCGAGTTTTGTTTCTAAACAATCGCCCGAGCGCGCGTGCCTTTCTGTGTTTTAAATTCGTGGAAACTGCGTCAATCACGAACTGGTGCGATTTTCATTTTCTCGCAAATTATGTCACACCGTCCAGCTTTTGTTTTTATTGATCTCTAATGGTATTGCGAATTAATGTTTCATAGAATTATGAATAAATTATGAAAAATATATATGATATTTTTCGCGGATTTCATTCGTGATAATATGTATAAAAGCATCAATAGAAAAGTATTTCTCACACCTGGACAATTGTCATGTTGCATCTTTATCTTTGCGTGTGTATCTACATCCACGAAACAGTGTAGTACAAATGTGTAGTTTCTTTTGTTTTGTTTTGTTTTGTTTTGTTTTTTTTTTTTTTTTTTTTTTTTTAATAAAAAATTATTAATAACAGTAATCAAAATTTATTAAATAAATTCAACGAGGAACTACGTAAGTTGACCAATATTATTAGTGATTTAATGAAATATATAAAAAATTTGCAACAATTATTGATTGAAAGCACTTCAGTACGTAAATGTAATTTGTATATGGGGATGTGTGTGCGCGCGTTTGTGTAAAAAAAAACAAAATGATTTAGATTTATGTAAATATAATAATATATTATTTATACTCTTAATCGTCTGATTTAAAAAAAAAAAAAATTAATGTGCAGTAGGACTTTGAGTGAAGGGAAAAATTTTTATAACGATAACATTCAACTTTTATCGTGTATGTATAAAATGCAACTCGTCGTTCCGACTTGTTTTATCATGGCCGGTTCGACGGATACAATTTGATGCCGTTAACAACTCAGAGAACACGCGTGTTGTGTGATAGCGATGACAGGTCACAAGTGGAAGGGATATTATAATAATACAATAAAGATATGGCTGAAGTATTTGCTATTTATTCTGTTATTTATTAATGACAAGGTTGACTGGTATTACTATTATTACTTGTAGAACTAAATTCTTGGATTGAAGTGATGCGTTGCGGAGACAACTGTACAATAATCTATGCAGCTTGATTGTTGAATAAGAATGGCGAATGGCGCGAAGTTTCGTTCATAGACACTAGCGCCTTTTGAACGAGCACGTGTGTGGTTGAAGTTATGAATGCAGCTTAATGACTGAAAGGTGTCGCAAAGTGGCGCGAAACTGGATTTGTCGACACTTACGCTGGGTTTTACTTACTTTCGTAAGCTTCCGAACTTGAACTAAGGTGAGGATTACTAAAAATGAGACGCCCCTGGCGGGCGCGAAACTTGACGACGCGTACTGGAATTTATTCCGCACTGTCGTTTTAAGATGAGCTTCCTCGTCCTTAGTGCTTGTCGATGTAATACTCTGAATCTCTGATAGGCGAATTGTCGTAGCTCCCTTTGAACAAGTAACTACGGTTTCTTGAACTACGTTCGTGGACATACGGGTTTATGTCGTAGTTCTTTCGGGGCAACAACAGTGTTAATGGACAATCCGAAGAAGTGGAAGTCGTTCCCGAAATAGCGCTAAATAGACTTTTACTAAAACTTAACCGGGTATGAAATGTCTCAAGGTTTTAATATATTGAGAGAGTATTACTAAAAGAGAGATATCAAAAAAAGGAGAGATACTTAAAAAAAGAGTAATATCACGAGAATACTACTAAAGAAAAAACTATCAAGAGTAAATATCAAGACAGTTAAATATCACGAGTGATAAGTATTAAGAGAGTTAAGTATCAAGAGTAAATAAGTATTGAAAATTGCGCCCCTTAAATACATTTGCTGACTATGAACTTTACTTGAACCCCTTCCGTTATTGTCTGTCCAGTCAGAGACTCATCCCTTATAATGCGAGGGCAGCGCCTCTTTTGGCTTCGGAATTAATTAAGGGCCTAGTCGTCTCTGGGTCTTCGTGATGAGCAGATCTCTCGTTGCTGCTGCTGCATGCGACAGCATGTTGACAGCGGGAAAGGAAAGGAAGGTCCGCTTGCAGCAATGCTTGATTGTAATTACCAAGAGGAACGAAAATGCAGATGTCTAAACTATAGGTTTTCCCTTGTTTATGGTATTGTTTTTCCAGATGTTTTATGACACTAGTGCTTGAGAATTTTGAGCAAGCGAAGTTTTGAAATCCAAATACAAATTTTACTATATTACTTGCCAGATATTTTTATTGCACTGACAAAACGAAAAAATGTCCTCGCATTCTCTAACAGTGTATATTATTTATAATTATAACAGTATATTATTAAGGTATATTACATATAAGCGCACTACATAAATCTATTGCTGATTCTTTTATCGGATTAAGATCCATTAATTCTGTAATAAAAATAGAATCGTATTGATAAATAATACTCCTTCGATAATTCTGTAAAAGTTGACATAAAAAAGAACTAATTAAAGTTATGGCTGTTGACGTCTTCTAACGTTCATTTTTGCCATTAACTATGTCGTGTGAGAGAACCTTAAGAACTTAAGTTTTAATGTGCGCGTAGTGATAAAGGGACGAATATATCTTATAAATGTAATAATTTCATCAACATCGAATGTGAATCCTTTGAGTCAATAGTTTATAAAATCAAGAATTACTAAAATATTGGATAAAATTATAAAATTAATCTTTAGTATTTATCGTGTTTATAAGATTTAATGGCTTGTGATATTTTTTCCTATATTAACTAATTGTCCTTAGTAGGATATATCCAAGTATACAATAGTCGATGCTTTCAGAAAAGCAACTATTCATCAATTTCCTATTGTAGTAAAATAAATTTATATTTTTACAAAAAAAAAAAAAAAAAAAAAAAAAAAAAAAAAAAAAAAAAAAATCATCTTAGAAATTAATATGCCTTAAATGCATGCATTAGTCAATGCTCTTTATTAGTGAAGTGTGCATGATTCATTTGTTAATGACTCAAAGTAATGAATTTAATAAACGTAAATGCAGTGTTGCAGTGTCAAATCCGCAATGACAATTAGCCATTATGAACAGTATAAATTGAGTGTGGTTCTCGGCTTTATTTCTTATTTTGTTTACATTAATCCGCTTAGAAAAGTCACTGCTTCATCCGATTCATTTTATTATTTTATTATATTAAAAATACAATTGACTCTCTCATCAAGAATAAGACATTTGTATGTCTTTCATTGGCTTTAACGAATTCGATTATACAATGTACATGTCACAAGTTTTGCGTCACAAGTGAATGCTAAAGTCAGAGTAAAAAATTTTGGTCTACGAATAACATAAATATAAATGAGATTGCAATTGTTGCCTCAAACATAAATAAAGTTTACGTATATCAAAATATAGATGAATAAACAACACGACGACTCATTACCGCTTCCATCTTTCAATATTTCATTATTCTTACATTAATCATTATATTACATTTATAATTATAGATAATTAATGTACAATCACTTTAATTTATATAAATAATTATAGAGAAATGTTAAATTTATTGTTATTGTTGTTGTTGTTGTTGTTGTTGTTGTTGTTGTTGTTGTTGTTTTTGTTGCTGTTGTTGAATTTTATTGAATATCAACAATCATGTTTATACGCATCAGTATAGCAAAAAGCAATAATGATATTTTAATTTATTCAATATTTTAGTAATATGATGCAATAAAAAAAGTATAGTTATTTTCAACTTTACAGATACTATAAATTTATGTTATATTATGCGAAATTTGAAAAAATGATTTCAATTTTTATTTATATATTTTTATTGGCTGAGATTTTAAATGAAATTATTTCAAATATTGTTTAGAAATTTTTTATTTTATCTTATTATTTAAATCTTATTAATTATACTTCAATATTCTATTATTAATATTGGAATATTTTAAAACGTTAAATCATTATAGAATTTACTGCAAGAATATTTATAATTTTAGATATATATATATATATATATATATATATATATATCACGATATTTTATTCTTACTATTATTATTATTATTGTTATTATTATTATCATCATCATCATCATCATCATCATCATCATCATCATTAATTAATTAATGGGTGCTTGTAATACAAGATTGATAATTTTATAATTTAGTCAATATCGAGGATCTTATTTTAAATTTTAACACTTTAAAGATATGCGTGTCAGTTCGTTAGATTTTAAATTGAAATTAGTGCTCGATCCAGTATATCGATTAAACGACTTTTAATTTAATGCAACCATAAATCTCGGAACTAATGTGACATAAAAAGCCTCTTTTGGGTTAAATTTATATTATGACTTAATAAAGCTGCAGCATCAAGTATTGGCAGTCCTGAATATTTAGGTTAAAGTGGTGTGAAACGTAATAATCGAACAAGGCTATGATCGATCGTAAACGTAAATCAATTGGAGGAAGAATCGCTCATGGGCACTCGACGAAAAGGATATAAGAGCGGAACAGGTGCTGGCGAGTCGTGAGCTTAAAAAATATAAATACGACCTCTCTATAAACGCGCGTGACACAATGAGCGGAGAATGCGATGTTTGCTGTTTCTGGGCCTGAGGTCCCCCGCCGCTGCATCCTCGCCGGCGTCACTCTTGCTCTCCGGCACAAGTGAGAGGGACTTGACGCATTTGTTGACGAATAGCCAAAAAGTCTTGGGCTTTTTTTTTTTCATCCTTCAATACCGCTGATTGGATTTATAAGCCGGATGTATGTCGTTAATCCTTCAAAGCAGCATTTACGACTTGTCCTTCGATATTTTATTCAATCGTACGGTTAAGGAGTGGAGTATTGTCGAATTGGAGCTGCTTTCGATATTTCAATATACTCCGTAAATTTAACTGATAATACAAGGCGAAGCTTGAGATATACGATTTTTAAATAATTTACAATAATTAAAATTCGTAATTTACAAATCCATAATAATAGTTGCGTAAATATTGCATATTTAATTCGTTTCCATTTGTAAAGCCGATAATTCGCTTGCGTACAATTGAAGATAATTTATAATTTATATCTAGTTATTCCATATGTTCCATTTATTAATTTTACGGGGGAAATTTATATTCAATTTTTTATAAATTATCAAAGCTATAAATGGCTATTTGATTGCAGTATGATAACATTTATTTTTCTTTTTAATGTTATCAAATATGTTTATTAATAAATTTCATTAATATGTACGGTAAATGATTCTAATACTCATGTGTAAATAATGGAAAAGCATAGTTAATAATTAAAGTAAAACTCGCCTTTTATAAATTTCATATTAAAAAACATATTTCGAGCGAATAATAAAACATATATATATATATATATATATATATATAAATAAAAGTAAAAGATACATGTTAAGAATTTATTTTCCATAAAGACATACTTATTTCATTAATCGATAATATTTAACAAGATGAATATTTTATTGTAACATTCATTATAAGTATTAATTAGTTATTTATCTGACAAGATTCATAATATATGTAAACACTTAATTTCGGCTTAAAAATCGTATAAAACGCTGGAAAGTATTTTCATTTTCTATTAAAGGGATGATTTTTTTTTTTTTTTTTTTTTTACTTAAAAACACGTTTATTGGATTATTTTAGATAAATTAATTAAACACCATAATTAAAACTAAACTTTTTTATGCTGTTTAAATTATATTTTCAAGGTTATGAAGTTCTACCAGCAAAGAAACCTTGTTCTGTGCATTGCAGAGATTATATTATATTAAAGTTATGGAATTTCTAGAATTAATTAGTGTTTATAGTGTATACAAATTTACTAATATTTAATGATTATAATTATTGAAAAAAAAAATAAATAAATTTTTATTTTTTTCTTTCTTGAACTGATAATAACAATTACTTAGATACATAAAATATCATAGTTTGGACATATTTTTTATTCGTATTGATAAATTTCTTTTTCTGAAATTCAACCCATAAAGTACATTAACTTAGTATTTTAATTTAATAATATATTATTGCAATATATATATATATATATATATATATATATATATTTTGTTTTTTTTTTAATTCAATTTAACGTTTATTTACTTTTAAAACATTTAATTTTCCATTAATAGTAGTAGTATAAGTATTTTGTCGTATAATTTATTAAATTGCAATTTCCAATAATGAATACTAATTGTTAGAATAAATCTCGCTAATTCATTTATATATTATTAATCCACATGAAATACATATGATTAGCAATAATTTATAATTTTACAGCAATTTTCGATACGATTCCGTGAATCTCAACAAAAATAATACTTAAATTTCATATTAGTACTTTTTATTTTCAAATAATTTTCAAATTTTCTATCGAGTTATCAGAATATGACTTTGAATAAAGTTTGAAAAACTTGAAAATTTTACAGAATTTCAAAAATTCAAAAATTGTTAGAAAACGCATTAAAAATTTTTTAATATATATTTAAAATATTAATATTTTATTAATATTTCAGAACTCTTACAGATTTATTATCCATTAATTGTTCATATTAATTAATCAATTATTTTAATTCAATAAAATTATTGAAGAAATATATATAATAAAAATAACATATAATGGAAAAGGATACACAACCTTTATTTCTTTCGGTTTGATGTATTCATTGCTTGAATTGTCAGTTTTTTGAGAACTAGAAGAAGAATTATATTAAGAAAACATGTTTATATTTAATATTTATGTTATTCTAATTTTATTTTTAATATACATTTTTAATGTATGTTGCATTAATACAATCTATACTCTATTCATAGTCGCGAAAAAATTTTGTTAGTAGAATGAAAATAATCTTTGTTATATATATATATATATATATATATATATATATATATATATATATGAATAGTTTTATGTATTTACTGATGAATATGCATTATTTGAAATTAGCTTAACTTATTTTTATATTGTTAATTTTACTTTATAACTATACAAAGATAACCGATAGGGTAAATTACTTGTTATAAGAATATTTTGGATAACATGATTCTATGAGCTTATATACGATATAAAAATAAGTCTTCAAATACAATACAAAAACATTGTTAATTATCATCAATTATATATCATCAATTAGTACTAATGTATAACATTTTCTTAAATGACATAAGTTTTTCATACCATTTTTTGTCATTTTACAAAAACAATTATACGTTGATATGCACGAGAATTCGCAGTAAGGTTAATGTAGTTAACGATGATTAATATTAGTAAGCCTGTTTTATATTATTGTATGTTAAAGGTTAATAATTATTTTACGTAAAAAGTAAGGTGTGTATATGAATATTTGTTATGAATATTTTATTTCCAACGCGTCACCAAAAACTTGATTTTTAAACATTTACAATCCCTCATTATGTATTTCGATATATAGATATGCGTATGCATGAATATTACTTTTCGCATTATTTATACAAATGTTTTATTTTGCGTCTAATTTTAAGATATATTTACGATCGAATAATTTCACTGTTTTCTTAAACTCTTCTAAAAATAATTCTCGGATTTATTAGTCACAGCGGGCAATTAACAATATTAATTCGAAAACTTACCGAGTGATAAAATCTGATAATTTAAACCGAGTCGTGATTATGCATAATTTAAAAGAGTGTATAACGGCTTGGCAATTAATATGATATTCCATAATAATTTCGCGGCTTATTGAATTCCGAAATTCAAAATTTCACAATCTCGTAATCGAACAACACTTACATTATCAACAGAACGGCGATATATTCTAATTCTAATATTTACCGAGCACGAGCAAATATTTGCCGATCGGCCAGTTCGCTTAAATCACGCTTTAAGAATTCGTAAATCAGCTGGAATGAGCCTTTATTTGCAAAGGAGCATTAAAAGTTTGAACAAAGAACGCACAGCGCACGAGGAAAATTACTTATGAAAAAAGGAGGATAAACAGCAGGGATAAAGCAGCCGCGCGTGGCGAATAATACGATTTTTTTTTTTTATTTATTTTTTCTTTTTGGTTTTATTTTTTCTTTTTTTTCTTTCTTTTTTTTTTTTTTTTAAACGATACATAGGACAGTTGTGGGGTCACACGTACGCGCCATTCGCATCCATCATCAAGGACGTTAAAATATCGTCTCGACGGCGGATCGACTCCAATACGACGAGGCACACACTATTACTGATGCCACTTCCGCACTGCGCTGACATCATTTCTCAGACTGACTCAATGCCGCCCAAGGTTGGAACCATGAAATTTAAAGAGGCGTCTACCTACACCAATTTCTCGCTTGTCATTCGGGTTTTTGCGGGTAGTTTGCGAATTTGCCGTTTCTTAGAGGTGGTGAAACACGCGTACATTCGCCGCGTAGTTGCGTCGGAGGCTTTGCTTTGTTCGATACACCAATTCCAAATTGCCAATAGCTATGTTTAATTTATCGTTGCCCTATATTTATTATATAAAATAACATAGCTTTTGCGAATTCAATAAGTGGAGCGTCGAGAATGCGGATCTCGCATTTTGATAAAAATCTGATTGGGGGAGGGAGGCGGACTAAGACACGAAACAGTGAAAGTCGGAACTCGTTGTTTTTCTAAATGGTCCCAGTTGCTATGATAATAAATACAGATGAATTGCTGTGATAAAAAAAAAAAACAAAAAAACAAAAAAAAAAACAAAAAAATACATAAATAAATAAATAAAAACTAATTAAATAAATATTAATATAAAGTGAATAAGAAATTTTTTGTGTGACGTATTAGAGAAATAGATATTTTAATGAAAGGAAAAAGCATAAAAATGTATTAAAAAGTAATGAAAGTATTATGATTATTTTTAAATTTGTAGCGCGTAATATTTCATATTATATTACTATAGAACAATTGGAAATTATTTATCATAAATTTAATCATCACAGCTTGACACTCCATTTGCGAATACCTTTTATTTTCAGAACCACAATGGTCTCTTGTATCGATCGATTCTTTTAAAGGAATTTTTAATTATTATTTGGCTGCAAAATTTAAAGGCATTTTTAATTGACAATTTTCTTGATTATCAAACGAATGTAAATATTTTTGACAAAAGCCTCGAGAAAATTGTAGATATTATTTAATAATCAATTCGAAGCAATCATAAATAATAAATGGATTTTTGCATTGAGGAACGTGAATTGAAATGCCTTAAATGATATTCTACATTCTAATGTTACATTAAAATCAATTGTCCACGATTTTCTCGCTACCCGGATTAATTTTCAAGCACGTTCTACCATTATCATTCATTCTCGAATAATATCTTTCACTTTTCAACAATTTTTTAAAGATAATTGATACGATAAAGCACGCATAGATAAATAAATAAATCTAATCTTTAAATCCGACTGTGTAATGAAAATCTAAATCTTCATGTTACTTATTATCCATTATTGCTTATATAAAAATCTATAATTAATAATATAGATCTACCTATTTAAACATCAATTATCAATTAATATATGTAATTACATAATAAAAAATTTTAACAAAAATTGATCTAATATTTTCTATTTAGCTTTAAAAAAATAATCATTTAATTTTGACATTTAGTGCGTTTGCATAAACATGAATCATTTTAACATTTTGTATTACAAATTCTTCGCATAAAGCAAATATATGATATATATATATATATATATATATATATATATATATAAATAAAATTTCATTTATATTATTAAATTATTCAACATTATATAATTCTCCGATGTCATAGCTACTGAATAAATAACAAAAGATATTATAACATTACAGATGCAAGATTTGGAATATTTCGTATCGAATACGTATTAAAATAAAAAGAATTTAATTTCAATATAAACACTCTTTTGTCTTTTCTACGAATGTTCTTTTGTCATTTAATATGATGCAATAAATTGTGATAATTTGTTTTAATAATAAACTATTTGATTTCCCATGCAATACAAACAAAAATTTTTTAAAGATAGCTTGAGACTTTGTGTGTAATTTAATTTCAGTTTATTTATAATAATCAGATTTAAGCTTTTTAAAACAAGAGTTATTAAAGATATAAAGTATGTAGCATATTCATATTATTTTTCATAATTATATATAAATACTTTAAGTGTCCATAATATATAACATACTATAAAAGCATTAACAAATAAGTAAATAAAAATTATTTTAAAAATTTTAAGAATTTAAAGAATAATTAGCAGATCTTCATATTATTTTCATGTCATAAATACTTAGAGAATTTTCATTATTTACCATTATGTATCAATAATAGAATTAAATAAATTATTATAATCAAGGAGTCAAATTATATTGGTATATTGTAAAAATAAATACAATTTCCCTTTCTCTCATTTAACAATGTAATTATTTTAGAGAAGCAATTCGATATTTTTTAGGACTTATATGTGTAATAAAAAAAAAAAAAAAAAAACAGCGTCCTATTTAATCGACAGAAGATAACGAATAAATGCACTTCTAAAACTTGCCACTTGATGTCGTAAGTATTTTCATTAATACTTTATAAAATTTTTATTTAATTACAATTCACTTAATTATCTAATAGTTCAGTTTATGATGAGATATAATTCTTATATTATTCTTGTATTTATTCTTCAGTTTTTTTAAAAATAATATTAGTAATTTACAAGGAAAGAGTTAAAATTTTATGAAATGTATAATTATTTTTGAATTTTCATGTAAACGCGTGCGTGTGTATATTATGTTTTTAAAATTATTATTTATTCATAGAACTAATTTATCGATCCTATGCGTAATACAATATTTGATAGTATAACTTCAAATATTAGAAGGATATTACTTGAAAATAATGATCATAGTATATGATCTATCAAATTATACAGAAACGATATATTTGATTTTACTTTTGTTTACAGATGTACTTAATATTTGTGAATTCACAAAGATTCACAAATAGAACATTGTGTATTTATTTATATTTCAATATTTATAAACACGTATATTTGCCTATAAAATTAATTCCAAACAATAGAAATTATTTAATTCAATATACGATTTAATGATAAAATTTTGGTATTTTATCCTCTTTCTTTTTTATATAGAATATGGAAAATCGATTTCTCTATAAAATACAAAATTGTTTCACTTTTCATCTATAAGATTAATGAACATATTAGTAGATTTAATTACCTATATACTCCCGTTACGGAATTGGTAAATACGATGCATCATACATTAAAGAGATAAAATAAATAATATCAAATAATACAATGACTTTAATAATATAGAATTCAATTAAAACGAATTCGCTTTACTGTATTATTTATTATCATTGAATCATAAAATGTTCATAAAATGAGATTTGTTGAGTCTGACTCGAATGAAGAGATTCATTGGTACGTAAATCTAAGAATAAAAGCATTATTCCACTAAAATAGGCAGTAAGCGATCTGATGCAACATTCTCATCTAATTTATCAATTTAATTTTATTCGCAATGGCTATCGGTCGTTCTCGCATAAAGGATTATACGATAAGGATCGTATAAAGGTATTTTTCAAAAAACCGAAACAACTGCCATCTATAGATATATATTTATATATATATATAGGTGCTCGAGCTCATTTCTATATTTGCGAATGAAATTTCCTAATTGTATTAGAATTAAATATTTAGTTTTATAATTATTGTTGTTATATATATATATATATATATATATATATATATATATATATATAGATAAATTAATTAAATTAATTAATTAGCATTGCCATCGACTGTCTCGACAACTTACACGACAGCAGGTATGAGCAGTGTAAAGAACGGAGTTGAGAATGTGGGTTAACTAATCTATTTTCGCGTTTAAAGTTCGCTTGAATAGAGGAAGGTTGATTCTGTACGTAAAATTTCCTAGTCACGAAGGGGAGAGCGGCACTACGTGCACGCCAAACGTCCAGATAATTTTCAAGGGTTCGTCGGAAAAATCAAGAGATATGATGATGGGCACTCAGTGACGGCTCGATATTATCCCCATCCAAGTATACCGTTAGGTAATTTTAAATTGCGCAAAGATTGTATGTAGCGAATGTATATTTATACGCGTAAGTGCATACGTATGAAAAATAAAAATGTTTATGGAAAATGACTTGGGCACATACGCGAGCTCATTATCGGTGTAATAAACAGAATGGAATTTACTGCCTTGTAATGGAGCATAGATTGTAAGGAAAACAAATGTTCAATCTTTGCTTAGTACTGTACTGTAAGTAGGCGCCAACTGCAATCAAAATAAAATGATTATAATGTGTAATGGACTTTTTTTTTTCTGGACAATTTACAATAGGCAGTATCATTTCGGTATACATATTAATGCAAATAATTAAATTGTGAAATTATGTACACAATTTTATTAACATTGAAAATACATCTTCGCAATTATGGCATAATAGTTTGAAAGCAAACGATTATGAAGGAAAAAAGAAAGAAAAAGTGAAAAGAAGAACGATAAAAACAGGATGAAAATATTATCGAGTTTTATTGTATTGAGAGATAAATGTACGTTATCGTTAATTATTCGTTGTCATAATTTGAATTAAAAATATAAATTATTTATAAAAAGGTGAAAATATTTATAATCGTCTCTATATATATATATATATATATATATATATATATATATATATTATATTACGAAACGTTATTTTTCTTTTGCCTTGTTTTGTTTTTTGTTTTTTGTTTCTTTTGTTTTTCTTTAATATCAATTTTATATTTTTCTCCATAAACATTATATATATTCAAGAGTTATCATTCAATACGTGCCAATTATAATTTTTCAATAAAAATGCATACAAAATCAAATGCCTTTGAATGCTACACAGCTAATATGTTCAATGCTTACAGCCAAGAAAAAGAAATTAAAGATGAATTTTTCACATAACCATGTTTTCGTCGTATATTAGAGTAAAACGTTGTAAAATAATAATATTTAACGATTGACCTCTGCGTATTTGCAAATAACCAACGTATCATATTACTTTGCGTACGTAGTCTTTATCTTGTATTGTTATATTACTATTCAACATTTAACATTTAACATTAAACTCACGTCCGATCGATTCGCAAACGCTTTTCGATATTCGCAACGATTACATCGGCAATGGTATATTGCATTGAATTTTTTCGCTAAGATTAAGGTAAAAATTTTGGCTGGTTAGCTAACGATAAAAATAACAGGAATTTCGCCATAATATGTGTATAAGAAAATTTCTCATCATTCATTCATTCATTTAATGCCGTGTTAAAAGGCGAAAGGACAACAAAAAAAAAAAACAAAAAACAAAAAACAAAAAAAAAATACAAAAAAAAAAAAAAAGAATAGAAAAGAAGAAAATAAATCCAAACCATTGCTGCATCGCTCATACCTGTTAATACATCATTTATGCTTATGCGCGGGACAGTTAATAAAAAGAGTCATCGAAAATAAGAGTGGCGATGAAAGAGCGGGACAAACAATAAACCAGAATAACCGATGAAAAGGTGATGAAAGGCGTTTGACGTAGTCGTCCCGAGCTCAGCCTCCGTGCAATATTTCACTTTGCATTAGGGAAACGGTAGCGCAAGCGTCACCCGAGACAATAAAGCATCGCCGTGATAATAAATCTGGGGTGGGCGGGGTATATGGTTTTATAATACTCGCCTGGCAATGGGCAATTGATTGAAAGCTGTGGAGGATGAGATTGGGAGACCGAGTTATGCGGGCTGTGTCGTGGATCCGATCGTAAAGCCGATGATGATCGCACGGGAAACGGCCTCCCAAATCGGCGAGATCTAAATTAATGGAAGCCGAGGACCAGTAGGGACTAAAGGAGATTGGGACTAAAGTCGAGTGCGCGGTACAGCGTTTGCACATATAAGGTGTCAAACGACAAGTGTTTGGGAAACTCGGAAGGAAAGATTGGTCGAAATAAATTTGTCGAGGATTTAATGGACGGCTGGTTGGTTGGATAGCGGTAAACGCTGCTCCGACTCGGAAAACTTTCTATTAAACGCAATATTGCCAATAAGTAAGAGCTGATACTCGATTACGTGATTTATTGATAATTTCGTTTGTCAAATCGTAGACAAAGTAGTGGATTGCGATGGAAATCCATTATAATGGATTAAGATTAGAATGTCAATTAGTTGTCGAGTAAAAGAGCCAATTCAAAGCATCTCGCTATAATAAATATGAAGGAGCTGGGTTATGACAAAGAGAGCTTGTACTGTACTAAGATTCAGTTAAAATATTCTTTTACTTATACATTATTTACTTTTATTTATAATTCATCCTTTAAAGACTTTATGTTTCCCTTTATGTTTTTATTTTATTCTTTGTGATTAAGATCGAGGAATTATCGATTGTGTATGTATTGGCGTTGGATGCTTGATGATAATAGTTGTGACGGGAACCGTTAAACGCTTAACGGTTCCACTGTAAATACAATTAGAGCATATTTTTTATCTCTCCCATCGACTAGTCGGTCACCGTTTCTTTCTGCAAGTTTCACAAACTCGTAGACTTGAATAAAAATATACATGAAATTTTTACGTCCATTAAACGAAGATTCATGATCGGCATTGCATTGGGCTTCTCTCGGTACTGTTACCTAATTTTTGTACTTTTTGTGACTTTTCAAGTTCTTGATAATCATTAACGCCCTATAAAACAAGGGAAAAGGACATTAACATTAGTATCGCACGAGGCTGACGAGAGTTATTCTTAAAATCGAGCCAATCGATGTGATGTAAAAATATTGGTGTACACGTTGAGCATGAGAAACTCGTAAGGATAATTAATAAGAGTTATGGAGCTCATTAATATAACAAATTGCGAAAGATATTGTTGCGACAGATAAATGAATTTGTAATCTTAAATAATCATTTCGGATTAATAATTTTATAAATTTTATTACTATAATCGACCGTAGGATAAAAAAAATTTGCACATCCGCGTAAGTAAATTATAGGCAGGTTGAATGACAAGAGTACCAACTTAATTTTCATAGACATTTAACGCTAACGTTTTAACTTATAAGTAGGACATTTATTTCGCATGAACGCTATATTTTATAAATAACACATATTCACGATTTGTTTTATAAATATTTACAACGGGGGTAAATTAAAATCGTTAATAAAATATATTATCCTGATAGTTAAATGAAATTTGATGATTTTGAATGAAGCGAAGCATAACGATTCAAATTTTAATTAAGCGAATTTACATAAAATTTACAGTGATTTATTTTCGATGTTTGAAATTGAATAGAATAAAGCTGTTTAATTTTGAAATGAAGTATGACGGGTGTGGCATATGAAGGACCGCGTAGGAGGTTTTCGAAGAAAACTTTGTTGTCATCTTCGTTGTATAAATTCTAGTCTTGTCCTGAACTAACCATCATCCACTTTATTTGCTTCGTCATAAATTAGGCTTAAACAACTGAATATCATATTCTGCATCTACAAATTACAATTAATATTGTTAATTTTATATATGATTGTCAAATATATATATATATATATATATATATATATTTATCGCATATAATTTTAATTTCACATTATTGTTAAAATCAATAAATATGCTTCTTCAAACGTTAAATTTAATTAAAAAGACAGCAATAAAATAATAATATTCATTTAATATTGATGAAAAATCATTTGTTAGCAACAAGAAAAAAAAAAATAAATAAATAAATAAAACAATTGTTAATTTTCACTCATATTAATTTGTTTTTTTCTTTTCATCGATACTTACGCTTAGCTTCGCACCGTAGAAAACACAAAGATAAAACGATAGAAGATATGTGATTATCTGAAGTGACTATTTTCAATTTCTGATTTTATTTTATAGCAATAATCAATTGATATCAGTTGATGTTACATCAAAACATAAAATATAAACTTTCTCGGGTTATATAATAATGACGTTAATACTTTTCAACGATAATTTCATGTGAAAAAAAATGAAAATGTTGATTCTATTATGTAACGTTTTTGTTAAGTCAGCTGTACAATTTATTTTACTAGATCATTACTAACTTCCCACGATACATCTTAATTTGTAACCGAATCATTATCGAATTCTTGAGTTGTCTAATCAACTATCAGGTTTGATTGTCACTCTACAATTACATTTAACGAAAGAGGTAACATTTTTTTTTTCTTTCTAAGTATTTATTTCACACGGCAAATATATGTTTTATTTACGATAAAAACATTTAGTTTTATACGAACGGTTACGAGTCTCTAAATTTTTCAAATAATTTTTTACCGCAATATAGTTTAATAATTATACTAAAAAACAATACACACACATATATAATAATTTAATTTGTAAATATTCGTCTGATAAATTAAAAACATTCTCGCACAACATTGCTTATTAGGGCCCTAAAACGAGATAATCGCGGATACAAAACATATGAGACATTCGACCGAACGTATCAACGCCCCCCCCCCCGCCATCCAATTATTTTCTATTCTAGTGAAATAAAATTAATTGTAAATCGACAATCAATCAATTAGTGTGTCACTCAAAAAAAAAAAAAAAAAAAAAAAAATTTTTTTATAAATAAATTGTCAAAGTAAAGAAACTGCTATAAAAGTATTTTAAATTGAAATAAATCGAATAAATTAATGTTCTATTAGATGAAATGAGATAATACGATGAATACGTAAGATTATATATACATATACACAAGCTTATTTATAACTACACCTATATCATTTATATATCTAGTTTATTAGTTATAAATAATATTGACGATAGTATTTAGATTAAGTGTAATTTAGATAATTGGAGTAAAACGAAATAAAATGGAATTACTTTTTTGACGTTGACGTGCCCAGTTTATTATTCCGAAACATTACCAGTTCCATGTATAATGATAAGATAATTTTGTTCCGTTATATCGCGTATCAATCAATGATCTTTGCCATAAATAGAAATTTAGAAATATTGATTTTAAAGGTACTCGTCGATCAATTTTCACCCCCTCCTCTCTCTCTCTCTCTCTCTCTCTCTCTCTCTCATTCTGTCTACACATATATGTATTACACAATATGTCTTGAACCTCGAGGGAATCAGAGGAAGGGAGAGATAACGAGCAAAAAGGATCGGCATATACAAGTCAATTGGGAATTGGAATTTCGAGACGAGGGATGAAACTCCTTTCAGTTAAATTTATTAATGCGCTGTGTCATGTCTACTGATAAAATAATCAAGTAGGCTTGACAAATTAGATCAACTGATTTTGTCTGATAAGCGCGCGCCTAATTAATTTTCATTACTTTTGGAGAACGCAAATACATCGTTAGAGCCGCTACTTCACACGATATAACAATCATCCCTTAAAATTATTCTGAATATTGTATAAAAGTACGTAAAGTTTGTATTTAATTTAATTATTTATTATATCAAGTGAGTAAAAATTCAGGTATTAAAAACATGAACGTTTTTGAATGTTTTTTATTTTAATTTTCTTCTTAATATTATTTTTAAATTAAATTTCATCGATTACAAATAATTATATTATTTTCACTATATTGTTTTTATATTACAATATAAAAAATTAATTCGCTCAAACAAACATACTACTAATTATAAAAACTAGAATTTACTAAATAAGAATATTAAATATTTAAAATGTCCCTTTGTAATGTACTGCATTACTGTTGTACATTCAAATGATCTATTATACATATAATAATTGAATATACACATTATGAAACGAATGCCAACATTTTTTAACGTGAAATTTAACTTGCAATTATATATTTTTAATTACTTTTATTATTTTTATGTATTTATTATTATTGATTCTGCATTATGTACACTGTTTTTCTTATAATATTCCTGACGTGACACCCATAATTGTGCTCTCAACAACAATTCCCCCTTCATCGTTCAATTGGTCACAATTGGTCAAATTTATCTTTATCAATGCAGTCGATATATTTCTCATTTGCGGAGTCAATTATTTGCTCGCTCGTGTCGGCTCTCAGTAATCATCTGGATATTAACGAATTTCTGAAGCTTTTAGTGTAAAAATGCCGATATCATTTTCAAGCCAAAGTCGTAAAGTTTAATCGCCAATATCCAATGGATAGGATGCACCTTTCGCGTGTTATTTCCTCCGATTATTGACAAGTCGTAAAAATTGACTCAACTATTCGTCCATAAACATTTATCCTGGTTTCGACACCTGTGTTTCGCAACGCAGCGCTCCATCCGTACACGTTGGCATCGAGGAGATTGAAGCGAAAGATTGGTACAATCGAGAAAAGCCTATCGATACAATGATAAACAATGCCTCTCATCCCTCAGTATAAAAAAGATAGAAAGACAAGAGAGAGAGAGAGAGAGAGAGAGAGAGAGAGAGAGAGAGAGAGACAAACGAAATTTACAAGAAGCAACATAATCGACTAGAGGTGCGAAGCTGGAGAGGGCGACGACGCGAGATCCTGCCCACCGCGGCATCACGGAGAAAGCACTTGGCAAGACAAAAGCGTAAGCGCGCCTTGACAAACCGCGGGCCCCGGAGCCGAACGATTTTCACTTTCAGGCGTGCCATAGGACATGGCTGGCCATTGGACTCGGGCTCGGTAGCCAGGCCCAACCGACGGCAATCGCCGACGACAACCGGCGGCATCCTTGATATCATCACGCCCCTGCACGCGGACAATACGAGCGCGTACACGCGGACACAGCAGCGCGATACGTGAAATGGATCCTATGCACGACCGCACGCATACGCGCGGCTCCCCCTAACATTACAAACACGCACACGCTCACGCACCCCACACCCTCCCCCTCCCCCCGCACGTCTTTTGTCTCGACTCGACTTTTACGGACATTACGCTCACCCTCCTCCTCCACCACCACCACCACCACCACCACCACCACCACCACTACCACCTCACCGTTTTCCTGGGCCGACTCTTAGTAGTCTCGTTTGGCAAGGCATTGTACGAGGAGCAGCAGCCGCTCCTGCTATTCCTAGCCGAGAAACGCGCGACGATCGCGAATGGACAGCGATTGTGTATGCCTCGCCACACACATACGTGATTAGGCGAGGAGTTTTCGATTTCACGCGACCCCTCCTCCCTTCGCCGTCGGGGCCACCGCCACCGCCACCGCTGCCGCTGCCGCTGCCGCTGCCGCTGCCGCTGCCGCCGCCGCCGCCGCCGCCGCCGCTACCGCCCTCTCCCTACCAATTCATGGAGGGCCGCGAAGACGTTGCCGCCGAACAGGACGAGGAGGAAGGAGGCCGGCACCGCGCGCTTCCATCGCTTTTGTCGCTGCTTTCGCTCGCGCTCGGCTTTTTCACTCGCAGGCTATTATGTCGAGATGGAACAATAGTCGTGGCTGTAACGTTGGGATCGGTCGGCGGGGCGAGGAGGGGAATTTATTGAAATGCTCGAGGCCATTTTGGATTCTTGTAAGATTCAATGGCTAAATGTGGACGATGCTCGCGGTGGTTTGCCCGCGCACACACTGGCTTTAGGCGTTTGAGCGAATCCTGGGAGCAAAAAGCAGCGCGACATTCCGTTCGCTGACTCCGAGGTTGATTATTACCGGCTTTTGAGAGAGAGAGCAAAGCGCTCGTTGCTGCAAGCACAACACTCGGTCCAACTCGAGTGTAGTAATAATTATTTGTGCGAACGGTATTTATTAGACGAGCCGCGTATTTTTACTAAATCTATGATCTAGAAAATTATTTCCTAGGATCCAGTGGGGACCCACGTTAATTAGTCATTGCACGAGTGTTGTAACGATATCAATTAGAGCGAAGCGGTCTTACTACAATGGATGGCCGCCATGAATAATTTATTTACATGTTATTACATTAATATTTTTACATGTGCACTTCTCAAGGTATTGAAGAATAATATAGAAGAACGAGTTGCGTTTTTTTTGTTCGACGTGGAGCTCCGTCCGTTCGGTTATTTTAAACTTTCGAGGGAAGGAATAAAATAATCGATCGATTATTTATTGATTTAATAATATTTATGTAGCGAGGACGAGTGGTCGATTAATGAAATGGAGTGGAGCGGAGTGGAGCTTGAGAAAAAATTAGGAGAATATCGTTAATTTGACATAGACGGCTTGAAATAATTGATCGATTTGCTTTCGTATTTTTAACGAAGATTTCCTTCATATCGAAATCGAAGTGCATGGTTGGCTGCGGCGGCGGTGGGGGGGGGGGACATACGAGAAGTAACTCAATATTGAGTTATGAATGAGTGTAAATGACAATCATCAACTGTGTATAGTTTACAAAACTATCAAACTCCATTCGTGACCGCACATATCGAGGAATCGATATTTCCAAATCTCTAATCGAGAGTTCAATTGCAAATGCTAACGATACTTTATCCTTTTGTAATTGTCGACAATTTTCCAGTATTTAACAAGATACTATATTTAATAAGAATATTTATTGTGCGTGTTTCTTACACGAGCCATGATTGACTTTATCGAAACGTTGAAATAGAGTTGTAATTTATTATGTAGTTTAATTAAAAAAAAAAAATAAATAAATAAAAAAAAAATTATATAAATCAACGGTATTGTTTATTTTTATAACTGTAATCAGTGGTAGATGTAATGTTGTTATTTAAATGAAGAAATAACGATTGCGTTAAGCTACCACGAAGATTTTTTCGTCACAACTATCCCATTACAACATCTTCGAAAATTTAATTTAGAAGAGAAAAAAAGAAATTTAAGAAAAGAAATTTTCTAATACAATGATGCTTAATTAATCATCTAATTGTTAATTTATCGATCGATTTAGCCATTGATAACTTTCAAATTTTTCCAATTTTTACACAATTTTCCAACTATATGTAAATGATAATAATAAATTAATCGAATATAATAATCAGTACTTAATGATCCATCGTTTATGAGAGTTCGCGCGTGAGAAAAATGATAAAACCCGGTTATTCCGTAATACTCTGGACGCTGAAATGTAGATAAAAATGCTACGCCAACGAACATCCATGGAAAGCAGCTGAATGTAGCGAAAAGTGTAAATAATGAGGCCGATAGCTTTACTGACCTGGAAGACGGCAAATATGGAATGGCTTGGCTTGTGCAGCGAACCTTATGAACTTTAGCGTTCGCTTCGCTCGCGCGATACGTGAGGAGGCGAGACGCACCGCAAAGCGGAGCCTTAATTGTGCGAATCTGCGGTGTGCGCGAATCCGTTAAGCAGCTGAAACGTGCCGAAGTTGCGTGTTGGCTGTGGTCGAGTGTCCCGCTAAGGTAAGCCGACCCTTCCCCTTTAATGGCGCATACCAAATGCCCCAGATTGACATTGTCCTATTATTACGTGACGAATGCCGCTCGCACAATCCAATGCTTTTCTCCAATACTAATCTCCCAGTGGATTGGATCATTCATAAATTATAAATCTCGCGCGCTCGTAAAATCGGCTTAGCCCGCCTTGTTTTCCATTGCCGGAGGCCTGAGTTTTTGTACTTGGCGAGAACGATGCCTTTGATACTGTTGTGAGACGCAGTTGGAATACGGAGACGCGGGTACTATTGCGATCCTTCTCACTCCAACCGGTTAACGAATTGGCGAACACGTATTATGTCGAGCGAATGAAATAAGGTAGCGTTGATTTTTTTGTCGAGGCATTAGAGCTGCAAATCGATGACTTTTGTATGTCTTGGAAATGCTGCATAACGACGAGACTCGAAGCCTTGAAGTATATATAACGTGCGGTATATGTTGCCTATTAAAATTCGGATAAAATTATTTGTCTTAGCGGTACGTAAGCTTCCTTATGCAAATGTAACGCGGCTCTCTGTGTGTGGCTTGTTCAAATATAGCTTATATTCAAGTTTTTTAATGTCATCAACGACCACATCCATCGTCGAAATATCGTTGAAATATCAGTTAATTAATTGTCACAAATCACCATCACACCCCCCACCCGCCGTTACCAATACTACGTAAACGTGTATAGCGTCGACATGGAACACGTAATTTGAATGAACGTTCATCACCGCGTAAGGAGACTCCTCCTCTATACAATACCAATATCAACGATATGAGCCAGACGAGTGACGGCCAGAAACCATAAACGAACGAGTCGAGCGCCCATCTTTTCTCGTGCGTGCAAAAAGAGCTTTATTAGCCGCACTGGGTCGGTCGGGAGGGTGAAGGGAGAGAGAGAGAGAGAGAGAGAGGTGGTTTGAAGCCAAGTCCTTTGAAAATATCGTAGCGTCGGCGCGGAGGCATCTCGCTCGATGAGCATTGCCTCGGGAGCAGCTTTTTGCACCGGGTGCCCGCAACCTGCGTGACGGTCCACGTCCGTTCTCCCATCTGCCCTCCGTCGGCCCTCGGCCCCACTGTCCAGTCGCTCGACGACCATTTCTTATCCGCGCCTCCGTCCGCTTTACTGTTCTTCAACCGCTGTTTACGCGATTGCGGTAAAAGTGGCCGATGCCCGTCCGTCCCGACGTTCGCCGCGATCGGCAAACTTCACCTAGGAGGTGCATCTTGCCTCGCTCTCGTTTCCTCAAACGATGCAACAACACATCGGCAAACGAGATGAGCGCTCGCTAAAACGCCCAAAACTGTCAAAATTATTTGCCCTTTTATCGCGATACTTTGCGCGATGTGAGGCTACGTAAACGATGCTTCTTTAATCGGCACTCGTAAGCCATTTTAAAAGCATTGTTCACCGAGTCATTTATCTCGCGGTAATTACAATTGGAACCATAACCAACCGGCTTTATATACTTGATTATAACTTTTTCCCATTCGTCCCATAAAACCATGAAACTTACAAATGCACAACGCCAGCCAACGGGCTATAATTTAATTTAACTCTCCCTTAATGCGACGAGTTAAAATAATAATCATAATAAACGACATTTGCATAAATAAATGCTTTTGAAAGTAAATTGCCGTGAGTTAGTAGTTAGTCGTACGTACGTACGTACGTACGTAATTGGGCGCGCGCGCGCGCGCGCACGCGTTAGAAATAACATTCATAAGCTGTCCACATAATTGGCCGAAGGTGGGCAGGATTTTACACGGTGAAGCGCGATTAAAGTTTTGCTCAACCAAGCCAGTCGGCCCAACGATTTAACAATCTATTTCACACCTCTCGAAAGCATATTATAAACAATGCAATGATCGTTTTATCGGTGCCATTAATATTACGGCTTAATTGCTCGCTCTTATGCCCATCGATGCTCATTACCAACTGTCATAACCGACTGTCAAAAACGCCCGCGGCTCCAATAACCAATTGCATATTACCTGTCATAGACACTCGTTCCCGCCCGAAATTGTCGCGGGGACAAATCCGACGCATCGCGCCAAACTGTCCCGAGGGATTCGCCAGCGAAACGTACGGCAGCGATGCGCGCGATTTCGACTTGGCGCTACGACTTCTTCTCGGGTGATCTTCTCGCTGGCCTTGACGGAGGAGGCGCGCGCGCATGGAAAATTGCCGGGCGTTCGTGCACCGGCGAACACGAGTAGCGTCTGCTACCGCGCAAAATCCTCCATATTACGCGCGCGTTGCTATTCCCACTTGTCGACATACGGCCACTGCTGCGGCACTCGTTGCTCCTTTTCTTTTTCTGTATCGCATTTCTGTAAAATACAGGAAACCCCCCGGCCATTGCTTTATACGCATATTTCAAAGAGCTTCGTTATTTCATGCTCGCGATGTACGTTCGCAATCGCATTTGATTTGTGCGTTTCATTATAAAGTGCTTGGTTTTTCTTTTTTTCTCTATCTTGTTTTTTTTTCTTTTTTTTTTTTTCTTTTTCTTTCTTTTTTTTTTTCTTTTTTCCTTTTTTTTTTCAATTTTCATCATCGTTTTCATAAAATTATGACAAACGATCACAAGCTCATCGAGACAATTATTACAATTTAGCCAGCAAATTTAATTGACAATTGACGCACCTTCACACACGCGCACATCATTCTCTCTCACTTTATAATTATTTAACCAATCATTGAATAGCACAATGAAATAAATAAATAAATAGATAAACTTATTATCTACGAAATTAATATTATAAATTAGATATCGCGAGAGTACAAATGCACCGTGTACTCGATACACTTTCAAACGAAACGCTTTAATGCATCGCCGCGCGAGTTAAAATTAAACTCACAAATCATTACTCGTTTGCAAAGGTCAATCGTCGAGACTAAAATTAAAACTTTCACGCCATAACATTGCATTATAGATATCGCCAGACCATACTTTCTATTGGCCCAAAATAGTCATTTTCAAATTTTGTCTACGGATTATCCTCGTCGAGTCATCCGTCCGAAATGAACAAGACGGACATTGAAATTCTATAATAAGCGCCTGCAGGAAGAGCAGGAGGAACCTTCTTTCCGTAATAAATTCAAGAGAAATAAAAAACAAGACGTCACATCCTATGTCCCCGAAGCGAGCGAAGAAAAAGAGCCAAGAGGAAACAAAAGAAGACGGAGTGCGTAGGACATACGGTGCGCGTATATAATCTTGCGCTAAAACGCATGTGCGCAAAACTATTGGCCCTCGCGCATGGCGCCGCTGTTGATTCGGCGGAGTTCTCGAAGTCGTGAAAGTGCGACAGCATAGAACAGCAGCTGAGGCTTTCAGGGTTGTCTCCTCCGCCCTTCTCTTCTCTCTCTCTCTCTCTCTCTCTCTCTCTCCACCTGACCCCCACCACCGCCGCCACCTCTCTCACTCGCTCGGCTGCTCTCACTG
>NW_011948431.1:3974836-4024998 GCF_000503995.2 Ceratosolen solmsi marchali | reverse complement strand
CGCGCGGGCGCTCTCTCTCTCTCTCTCTCTCTCTCTCTCTCTCTCTCTCTCTCTCTCTCTCTCTCTCTCTCTCTCTCTCTCCACTTCTCTTCTCGCAGATAGTCTCTCCATTTCTTCTCTCCTTATATTTTTATATGCTTCTCGTTTCTTTTTCATTTTTTCTCGACTTTTTTAATCCTGCCACCTCGATGATCCTATCAGCCGATCTGGTTACCTTTTGTATTCCCATTTTTCTGACCATTGCCATTTTATCAATTTACGTTATTTCATTTATTTACTTTTTATCGATTGTTTAACCTCTGAAACATAAGCAATAAACGAGCTCTCCTTGCATTGAAATTGTATTATTTTTATTTACTGTTGTAGTAGTAGTAGTAGTAGTAGTTGTTGTTGTTGTTGTTGTTGTTATCATTGTAATTATTATTATTATTATCATCATTACTCTCTACATTTTATGCTTATGCGTGTAATAATAAAATATGTATTTTTTTTTTTTTTTTTTTTTTTTTTTTTTTTTTTTTTGTAATTACATTATATTAGTATATTTTGCTATAAATATAAATGTCTGACAAATTAAATGTACATAGTGCATAATACATAATACAATTGGCTAGCATGATTAATGCGAATTGTGAACATAATATATGCATACATTGTATAAAAATATTTATAAATTGAAGAATAAAACAGACTGTATAGCTATAATTAATTAGCTGTTTTTGAAATTTGAATATTTGTAAATAAATACATTTGTAGGCATATGAAAATTTGTAGGATATATTTGTATATTGTCTCGTTACTTTCCCTTAAACATTAAATAATGGATAACGTATTTATTAAAATCATAGTCATATGGCATTAATTTTGTATTAGAATTTTTATAAGTTTAGGGTGATAAAAATTTGTACGCAAGGACAAATTCAATAAGCAATCGTGTATGATGCAACTATATATGATTGCATACATATCATTTTATTTTATTTTAAATAAAAATAATTTACACTCAGTCGTTATCATGATTATTCAGGTCATAAAATACACGCCATGCTATGTGATTGTGTAGTTTCTAGCTTTGTAAAATTAAAATCTTTCTTTCATGACTTTACTTTATTAATTGTATTCTGCCTATTATATATTACATATAAATCTAATATTTCGAATATTTTGACATTTCAAAACTAATCGATCGACTTTAGTCTTCCAATCAATTACGCTACACCTCTCTCTCTCTCTCTCTCTCTCTCTCTTCCTTCTCCCTCCAAGAATCAGGAAGGTCCAGTCACTCGCACGATTCGGCGACGGTAATGGTGGTCTCGGCCTACGTAGGATTGAGTTTCGGGCCCGATCCGGTTGGTGAAATGCAAGATCGTCACAACTCTCCTTCACTCGCTCTCTCTCTCTCTCTCTCTCTCTGTCTCTCTTACACACACACACACACACACACACACACACATTCTCTCTCTCTCTCTCTCTCTCTCTCTCTTCCTCTCTCTATTACTCGCTTACTCGCTCGCTCGTTCGCCCTCTCGCTCTATCTCCTTTTTGTTCTTCGGGGCGTTTCTCTCGCGGTCCGCCGACGCGCTTCCACGACGGTGCAGCACAAAACGACTCTCCTTCCTGCACGTGAAGACTGCCGGGGAGCTCCGGGTAGCTCAGTGACGGCGCGTCCGCGAAATTCGAAGGATCGCGCCGTGCAAGCTTCGAAGGATTCTGTGATGCTTATTGTGATACCGTGGTGTTAACATAACTAACAATTTTCTCGTGGCTATTTATGAAATAATAAGGGATAGGCTATTGTCAATGTTTGGATGAGCAAAGTCTGTGGTCATCGATTCTTCCAGCTTAATGAAATTGTATCGTGAGGGTAAAAGTAAAAGTAAAATTACAGCGACAAATGTGATAAGCAAGATGACGAATATGGAAGATTTAATGTTAGATAGATAAGAAAGAAGTTATAAATTCGTAGTGTACGATGACGTCGAATTTTTTTTTTTTTTTTTTTTTTAATTGAAGTGAGATTCAATGCCAAATAAATGTTTAGATATAATTGGCGTAAAGCCATGTTGGTAAAACTGTGGATTAACTATTTCGAAAATGAATTAACTCAGCTAGCGTGTGATAAGAAACCCTTTGGCTTCTTATATTAAGACTATAATATACTAAGCAAACGAATTCGCTTAAATAAACTCAAAAGGAATTGATTTAAAGGATAAATTATTACGGCAGTCGAATCGCCAAAAGTCCATTCAAATGCCTTTTTTTACGAAAATGTCAGCTCACTTCAGGAGTAGTGGCTATACTGCCAAAGAGTCTCAATCTAAATCCATCTGTACTGACAAGGAAAAGAATTATTTGCCCTCCAAACACGATAATGGATTATACGCAAATAAGGAAAAGATAGCCGAATGTCGTGATAATGAATATCACAAGCATAGTTACGGTGATCGTGTACGTAAATTACCGAACGAGGAGCACTCTCAACAGATTAAAAACGCTAATGATAATTATGTCGATTGTCGGGATTATCGTAAGAATAAAGAAAAATGTTCATCATGGGACATAAGAGATCAGGACATAGGAGATCAGGACTATCGTAACACGATTGAGAAAGGCAATTTGAATTCCAATATCGAGACAAGAGATTCGAGTAACACTGTGGACATTGAGGTGGAGGATATTTTCGTAAATAACGATTCGTTGTCATCGCCAAAGACGAAAAGAAATGGCATTTCGCAGCACGAAAAGCAACGCTCCGGCTCGCTGGCTCGTCATCACAAACGCACATCCGACTCTTACGATCGACAAAACGGCAAATCGCGAGAAAATAATATTGCCGAGCCTTGGAGCGAAGAAGAGGATGACGAGCCTCTAGTCACAACAATCACCGAGGAGCGTGCCAAATATGCGAATAACAATAACAATAAAAATCAAATGCTAAAGCAAATTGAAAATTTCGGTTCCTTAAAAAAGCGGAATGATAGAAACGTTGGACTGAATTTGGGATTTCGCGCAATAGTCGATCGATTTAGAATGAAGAGCGATAATAAGGACCGAGGAAGGGCCGAGCTCTCCCAAAGAAACAAGAAGCAGGAATACGTAAATGAAAACTGGCAATATGATAATAGCGATAATAATCATTACAAGGGGAATAAGAGCCCGAGAAACGTTGAAATGAATCTGGCCAAGTATTCGAAAGCTGAAAGAAATCAGCGAATAAAGGACTACGAATTCGAATACGATCTACCCGACACTAGACGATCTCCCGATAAGGATGAAAATTATTATCATACCAAGGGAAAGCATCGTCACGAGAACGATAAATCGAAACGCAAAAGTTACGCCTTTGAGGCATCGCCAGAAGATTTCGACGTAAGAATTCAAAAATACGAACGTGCACGCCATGATAATCCTCGGGCGCAGCGAAAAAATTTATTACACGAGCGAGCATGTAAGGATTTCGATATCTCGCAGAAAAACGCTTCGAGAAACGGTAATGGCACGAGCATACCACGAAAAGTCAGTTTACGAGAGAAGAATAAGGATTTATTGAGACGGCGTGAGTCAACGAAGCATCGAGTTTTTAAATCCAAGATTTCGGAAAGACATTCGCGGCCGTTAACTCCACCCACTAATCAATCGGCCGCAAATTTGGAGAGCTTTCAAGATGATACGCCCAAGGATCGCGTCAAGGACCCGTCGAGGAAGAGCTTCTCCATGAAGGAATGGTATGAGAGTAATCGGCAATTCGCTACGAGATATCTCAAGGAGCACAGCAAAGTCAAGGAATTATCAATGTCCGATGTCTCGGCCAAGGACGAATTTATATTCGGCTCACCCACTAAGGAATGCAAGACATTTTTTCAAATCGATAATCACGAGCGACAATGTCATTATATTGAGAGAGAGCCGTTAGAAAATGTCGGCGACAATGCGGATGGATATCGGGAATTTACAACTCTAGGCCAAAGCGAGGGGACGAGTTTTATAAAATGTCGTACGAACGCGGAAAAGGATTCGACGAAGCGACGATGTGGTAAAGAGGCTGATAGTGTTACGAATGGTAGAAGGAGGCATCGTTGCGAATCCGTAGAAGATGGGGATGAAGAAGATGAAGTGGAGGAGGAAAATGAGGAGGAAAGGATATCGCGGCGATCGGAGATTTGCGGGAGAAGTTTTGTGATGCCAAGGAGAAAAATCTGGAATTACCGAGATGGGGTATGATGACACTAGATATTACAGTTAATAAGGATTTATTGGGAAAGTCATTGGCGGAAATTGATTAGAGAAGTGATTTCTTGCTGTTGATTATAGACTGCATGTGATATGTATGATTGAGAAATAATGTAGGCTTTAGTTTTTGTCAAACGAATGAAGGAAAAGTGCTTAAGATTAATAGGTGGCAAAATAATGTTCTAGCGTTCGTCAAAATACTTTATCGCGAAATTGCTTTTATGTGAAAAACGATTGCTTTCGTTTAATCGGCCTCTTAAAACATTCCAAATGACTCTTTACAGATCAAATTCGCTTGACAATGCACTTTGAATTTTAATTATTATCCAAAGAGATGAAATTGGCAGCAAAGATATCCGAGATAGAAATTTGTTGCGTTATTGTCAATAGCAATTGTCAGAAAAAATTCCCTATAAAGTACCTTATGTATTGAAACAAAAGCATTATTATTATTATCTCAATGTCGGAGTCTGTTGAAATATATTTTTCAAAATTGTCTGACGAATTAATTTTTGTTAAATGAAATGTCTGAAGGTTATGGAATGGGAGGCCAATAGAGACGAACGTATCACCGATTCCATTAAATTACAATAAATATTCAACATTCGCTAGAAATGTATATTTTATTTATTTTTCTTTCCTTATTTACCTTGTGTATGCGATCGGTCAATTTTTCCACATAAGGAATCAAATATTCTTTACTCTTTATATGATGCTATCGATGGAGGAATGCGCGCGCGCGCACGCACACAGAGACAGACAGAGACAGACAGACAGACAGAGAGAGAGAGAGAGAGAGAGAGAGAGAGAGAGAGAACCATATATCTAGATTTTTTTATTTCCAAGCGTGCGCTTGTCTCGTCAAGTTTTCCAATACATACACATATTCGCGGAGATTTTGTTTACTTACGTTTGCGCAAGGCCCTTTTTTCAATATTAGCCAATGTATATCGACGGCTGAGTTGTCAGCATGAACGCCCACAAAATGAGTAGAACCTGGTGTACGCGACTCCTTGGATAAGATCTCACGTCGTAAATAAGAAAGCAGACTTTCAAGAGATGCGATTTCATATTTTTATTATTAGAATATAAATATAGAAGCTGTTGGAAGTCGCACCTGATGATTTGTGACGAAGGTTTCGAATGTTCATAAAATAAGTTTTATTACGGCGTATTGTAAAGTTTCTGCGATTAAAGGCGTAAGTGTGAATTGTTAAAAGCTACGTTTTCAAATGTCATGGAAATGTATGTGCGGACAAAACCGTTTTATTTATTTTTTTTTTTTTATTTTTTCTGCTTATTAATAACAATAAACTATCAATTGTCAATTGTATTGTGTACATAAATAATTTATTATTCGTTGCTATTATTTTACGCTATTTTAATGCTTTTACGTTTGTTTATAAATTTTATTGATTCACAATTATAATTGATTTTAATAAATAGATTTTTACTCGATTCATTTTTCAATTCATTTTTCAATTCATTTTTCAATGGATTTCAAAATATAATCTCTTAAAATCGTCTTTGCTCGCTATTCATAATAATATTATGTATGCACTCGGTGTTATAGATAAATCGAATTATCGTTTAGTGAAAATATTGCTAGCTGCTTTGATAATACAAATACATACGACTTAACTAATTTTAAATAAACTAATTTTTATGAATGTCTAGCTCTCTTGCCCTTCCCATCGATTTATAATAAATATCAACATTTTCAATGATGCACAATTTTTTTCATACTACACCGTAACAATGCGCCTGCTGTACGTCTCGGAAGCCCCACTGCTTATTGTTAACAAATCGCATTCGTAAATAGGAAGGGGCAGCTTATGAAGTACTACTAAGTAACTTGCAAAGCTCAAGCTAATTGTCACGTAAGAATAAATGACATATCCGATCGCCGAGCGCTCGGAGCTCCAAACGAACGGTTCTGCCGGCGCGCGACTCTAAAAAAGAAAAACGCGCTCTCGTCGCGCACAAAATCATTATCGAAGATGACTATATTTAGTGTGCCAGGGGGAGAGGGGCGCGCGTTACGATCGGCTACTCGATATTTGGCGATGGCGCGCCACTGGCCCCCGATGCGTGGGCGGACTGGACCCGCGAGCTCTTCTTGCCCTTGCCACTGACTCGCCAGCGATCCTCTCCTCTTATCCTCTCGGAACTTTCTTTCTCTTTGTGCCCGGTAATTTTGGTGGCTCTGGAGAGAGAGAGAGAGAGAGAGAGAGAGAGAGAGAGAGAGAGAGAGTCACTTTTGTACTTTAGATTTGATGTTTATCCACGACTTAAATAATTTAGCTGTCTCCGGCTCGACGTTCAACGATTATCTTCATGACGATTTAAGCGATATTGTTCAGTCTTTGTGCGAGTCTCCGTTTTCTACCAAAATTTTTTACTCCGTAAATCGTGATGATATACAAATTGTAATCGTACAGTCTGATATTTGTGTTGTAGCAATATATATTCGATATAGAATAAGTAGTTGAGTTTGATAATTTGAGAAAACATTTTTCATCAATTTATATTATTAATCATTTTTGCTTCTTTGTTTGCTACGGCTATATGGTTACCCCCCCCCCCGTCTCCCGTCACCCGTCCCACGTCCCCTATCTTTACAAAACGATAATATATTCTTTTATTCGGTAAGTAATTATTTAATTTATCGCAAATTTGTCTCTGATAAAGCCGCTTTTTCGCCTTTTGTCTATAATTGACACAATTTTTCCAATTAATTTGGAATTTTGAAAGCTCGTGGATGTTGAAAACATTGTTAAAGACTCGTATTTAATATGTTCGTTGTTATTTCTGCTAAATTGATATACTTTAATGTACGAGGGTTAGGAATTATGCAAAGACGAACGACGCCTTAAATGGAACGAGTAACGTACTTATTGACCCATGAAGAATTCAATTTGAATAACTGTTTTATATTCAATTTATAGTTCGGATAGGCCGACAATATCCAATTGACCGAATTTAACTTGATTATTGCGTGTAGAATGAGAGTTAATAACATCGTGAAATGAAATGAAATGCAAATCAATCTATTTTCGCTGTAATGGCATTTTGATTATAATTAAGAAATTTTCATTCCAATAGTACAATTCATATTTTCGCCTTATCAATTGGCAATTCTTAATAGTCGATCATCGTTTACTCTTATCCTATCTTAATTATATGCCACGCATAGGCAATGCACACCGAATGTTCGAACAAAGTATAGGAGAATGACAGTAGGCGGTATAATTTGCTTTATATCCTAAGCATCTCTTGAAAATACGGAGGAGGGTTTGCCGTCTGTAACATAAGTGACGTCGAGAAACCTGTTTCTTTTTACCTTTTCGCTCTCTTCGTCTATTTAGCTGTCTCTCTCCCTCTGTCAATTAAAGCAACGCGAGGAGTAGTAATCGCGATCCGAAAAGAATTATTGCTCGAGCTCTCAGCTATCAGGCGTTCGCTCCACTCGCATAACTGACTCTCTTGAGAGGTTATCAAAAATCCACTCTTTCTCGTCTAGTGATGATTAACCGACACGAGCAAACCATCACCGGTATAATTCACTCGGGTCTAGGTCAAATGATCGGTATTCGACGATTATTTGCCCTGCGGCTACGGCGCACTGGACACTGACGGTGAGTTTATTCGATGATAGCGCAGGGACGGTATTTTCTCATGACAATTATTACGGAGTTACAACAGTAAAAAGAACTGAGCTGAATATTATGAAATTGATGGTAGAAAAGGCTGTTTAGGAGCACTCGATGCCCTAAATAAAAATACAGGCTGCGGCTTAAAAGTTTTATCAGGCGTAACTAATTTTGTTTGCACGAGCAATTTGATTATTAAAATAAGATTAACCATCGACTAGCTGGGTAATATTTATGCTTTTTTTATTTAAAAGATTTTTTCCACCATTTCAATATGTGAAAATGCATCTATACAAAACTGCCATAACAATTGGATATTCACGACTTATAATGGAATAATGGCATTTCAAATTTCAAATTAATTGTATTAATCAGCGGTTAGTCAAATTGACAATTAATTGAGAATTTTTTTTTAATCTAACTATGTGTTGATATCAAATTTATTAAATTTAAATGAACAAGTGCGTTCAAATTCTATTTATATTTTCAAAAAAAAAAAATAAACTTTAATAATTCATTTGGTACAATAATTAAAACTTGCAATACATGTATTCCAATAGGGAACATATGGTCGCGAAAAACAAAAAATTTTTTAGAAACTTTTATATGTATTATAAATTATTGTATAACTATAATAACGCGAATACTTATCTCAATCGCAAACCAAACTGTTTTTATACGAGATTTTCGATAGTACACTTATGCGCCCACTTTATTTTAAAATTAAGTTTTTATAGTTTATAATAAAAATCATCATAACAACAACAACGACAACAATGTGTAAAAGTTATTCACATACATTGCTTTGTTACACGTTTATTTTGGAAATTCTTTATTCATAAAGAGTATAATATTAATTGCATTAAAATTAACCAAATTCAGAAATAAAGAGTACATAAAGATTATATATTTATTATAAATATCAAGGTTTATTACAAATAAAATGAGATGAATTAATAGAAAGAAAGAAACGATCCATCGACAAAAATATTAACAAAGATTAGTCTTACTCCATTAGTAAAGCGCTTAATATTTAAGGATTTTCAGAACTTTTAAGTATAATATCCAGGTCAATAAGTATTTATAAATCTCATATTACTCCTCGTTCGAAAAGTGCATTCTCCAAAATATTAACACAACGGACGTTTTAGTGGATTCACAAATGATATCATTTCATATCCACGCGTTTTAACGCACACGCACGTGACACAAACGTAAGTGTGAACCAGTACTTTTGACATGCCTAGAGTGTCCCAAAAAAACTTTTCTTTTTCTTTTCCTTGTTTTATTTTTGTTTTTTTTTGTCTTTTTTTTTTTTGCAGGTTCATCTGAAAAATAAGCGATACAAATTGCGTATAAATTCAGCATAAAGTCGTGCGGGAACTACGTTACAACGAAATAATATGTATTTTCATGTCGGCGCGATTTGCGGTCGCACGGCTTAACAAGCGTAGCCTAGGTCATCATAAAAAAGTAATCCTGACGTTAAGCGCAGCCAGGATTTATTCGAACTGGATAAACCGCGCGTATATCCATAAAGATTTTTCATCCAGGGACTCGCGTCAAGCTCCGGTGGTCGTGCGTGGCATCCAACGCGTTGTTCCCTCGCGAAATCACGCCGAGCGTGCTGCAACTTAAAAACTTTTTCCAAATTACATTGACCCCCCCCCCACCTTAGTCTACTTCGTTTTGCACCCGGCCTCGTTCCATTTCACTCCCACGTGCATTCGCCAGCATCGTCGACGAGCAGCCTGGCACTCGTGTTTACCTTTGCCACCAAAGATTCGATGGATCTCTCCGCTCCTCCTTATCCAGCTGGCAGTAGTTGTGCACTGCTCCAGCGCCTCGTCGCAATTTTCTCGCCGTTGCGTAGAAAATTGTAGCTTAGCTACAAAAAATACGACACTTCGCTAAGATTGCAATTTATGGGAGTTTTGAAACGACGGTGAATGGGCATTGTTCGCGAAAAACATTTATACGACTGAGAAGTAAATATGAGAGGACGCTCGTTGCGACATTTTATAATTCAGATGTTCGGTTTGTTGAGCTATCGGGATATAAAAATAAATAGCTGCCGTTGCATCATTTTTCCATTAGCAGCCATCGTCGTAACGTACGTGTAGTTAACGCTTCGCAAATATATATCCAATACACGAAGCATTATAGTTTTATGATTATAGAATTATAATTGTGAATAATATAAGTCTGCTGATAAATTAATACGTAAATTTGACATTTCTTAAGCGTTTAACCTTATCTTTCTTTCTTCCTTTAGGGCGTTCATATAACGGATGTCGAGGAAGGTCAACCTTGTTTGCAATGTGGCGAAACCTGCTCCGGATTTCTGCCGCACATCTGGAGGTGAGTTGTACATCGCTCATAATGGCCCTTTATGCCCTCTGGATCACCCTCTGGACTATTATTAATAATGAACAATTTGAGATAACTAACTGCTGCCATTATAGTGGGAATGGCTTATTCTTACACAATTTTTTAATTTGTTGCAACTTCGTACGTACCTTTTATTTCGTTGAAAAAGTTTCTCATCCGCGACGTATATACGAAATGTAATAATTAATAATAATTAATAATAGTCAATGGGAATGCTTTGATTTTTACTACTTGACATTACAATTGGAATATACCCTTTGTACGTGTATATTTATTATCATTAATAACAGAAATTGAATTGGCTTTATTAAATGTTATAAAAAATACCTATAAATTACTGTATTCTTAATCATTATTTTAGAGTTATTAGTTTTCAACTAAATATCAATAATACGAGACGATTTAATGATCAATTTTTTACTTTGTCGCCCTACGTGACTAATAGTATAAAAAAAAAATTATTTGTTATGTATAAAATGTCTCTACAGATATACAAATATTTTTAACGAGTAATTTTATATAAAATTCATTCATATTAGTAGAAACAAGATTTAAGAATTTAACGAAATTTCTAAAGAATTGGATAAATTATCTATAAAATTATTTACGTCGTGCTCAAAGCCTAAGCCTTGCAAGTTTAATTTACAATAAACGAAATAAAAAAATGAAAAAAAAAAACGAAAAAAAAATTCCAAAAAAATGGAAATAAATTATTACATATTTCAAATTCTGTATAGAATAAAGAACAAATTTGCATTAAAATATAGTTTAAAAAATGTTTAAAACTAGATAAATAATTAAAAATATTTATCTTTATTTTTATAATGAATTTATTTTCAACTATTTGCAATTTATACAATAACTAGTACACTTATTAATATAATTTATTAAAATTATAAAATTTCGATTCTATTATTATCAATTGTATTTGAATGATATATATATATATATATATATTAAGTTGATGTATATGAAAATTGAAAAAAAAAATTTGTTTTCATATAAAAATGTTGAAGAAAGTCGCTAAAATAGACAACTGTATGCCATTTATTATTAGAAAAATTATTTGAAGTTTGGCAATGAATAAATTTATTGCTACAAGGGAAATATTTATTTTACTTGATGAAAATTTTATGAACTTGGACAGAATATATTTTCAGTACACATTTTGTCTAAGATAATAATTCACAAACGTAATATCTATATAAAAAAAAAAAACTAATTCTTAATAGAAAATCTTTTATAAATATTTTAATAAGAAAAATAACAACTATACGTATATATAAAGATAAAAATTATTTAAAATTATTACGCATTATCATAAAATATAAGTTATGTTTTAACCTCTTTGTAATATTATAAATAAAATATTATGTATATTTATTTGTATATTGATGACATAATTTTATAAAAAAATCGTGGCATTCTTATACTTTTAGTAAACGTGGAAAAAAATTCTTCTTGACAAATTAATTGATTAATTTGTCACGCTTAATAAACAATAGTCTCTAAAACATGAAAATACACTGATAAAATATTATTCTAAAATTAAAATATTTCCAACGATTTTTAACGCTTTTACGGTCATAGAAGTAACATGAGTAATGTTTATGTATAAAATATAAAATATATAAAAGTATGTTAATTTGTAACGGAGGGAAAAATCGAAAATCAAGCGTACCAAATTATTAACAAAAATTTACCTTACTCCTATAATCGTAGGATTTTATTTTAACACTGTTGAAAAATAATTTCAACGTTAGGGGAGTAATGTAAAGACGGTTAATGAAAAGAGTAGAAAAATAAAAGAAAAACGAAAATAAATAAATAAGGTAGATGGAACAAAGTAGTGACGATTTAAATGCTTCCGCGAAAGTAACGGGTATCGAGCATTTCTTTGATGACGGATTCCTTCCAATATCGGACCTCCTTCTTCTCATCCTCCCTCCAGTGTCACTCCCCACTCCACCCACGCCCATTACCCACTTTAGCTTACTTACTCAAATATTTTCTGATCCAGTCATTTTATTTCTCGTTCTTTTAGATATGAATAGGAGTTTGTAAATAGCTTAAATTTGCATTACTAATCATCATGTTCTGACAAACAATTTTCTAATACAATGAAGATTGTTGTATTTGAATTGTATCCCATTTCTTTGACAAGTTTGTTCAAATGATTAAAATTTCTTATTATTTAAATTATCATAGATTATATAATACGTGCGTTATGCGTACTGAGACATTTCGATGAAATTTGAATAAACCATCATCTTAACCCAAAATGTATGAAAAAAATTACCTTATATATTCATGAAATTTATTAACGGTATACCAAACTATATAGTGAGATACTTATTAATTTACTTTAACATTTGTCAATTACCATATTTCAAAATATTTATTTATTTAATTTACAAATCATTACTGAATTGCGTTAAAGAAAATTATTTTTCTTCTAATTTGCAAAATAATGTTGCTGTTCATACTTGACATATTTGACACTTAGACCGATTAAACGTTTGTTAAATATTACAAAACTCTACATGAAAGAAATGAAAAAATTAATATCATTAATCATCGGTTATATTTTTTATCAGCTTAAATAAATTTTTTTGTACAAAGAAATATTTTTACGTTATAAAGTCGTAAAAATAAAAATTGTAATATTATTAAATAAAACTTTATGATGAAAGTTATGTAATAATTGTATGTAATTTCGATAAAATCAAAAAATTAAAAAATGATCAATATTCATAATAATCTTTTTATCGCAATATTTATTATTGCAATTCTATGACAATATTCTATAAAAAAATTTTTATATAAGGAAATACGGTCTCTTTCCATTTATTATTTATAAAAATTTCATTATTTATCATTAATAAAATAACTTATATTGCTATAAATTAGATATATATTACGTATTCATACTGAAACAATTGGCTTTAAATATAAAATATAAAAGCTTTGTATGTAGAATATTTATTAGCTACCTAATTATTCAATATTAGATCATACATGTTCATTGTCTCAAGACATGAAATATGTAAAATGATGCACAACAAAAACAAATGTAATAAAATTATTTTTTTTTTCAAAAAAAATTTTTTTTTTTTTAAAAAACAAAAAAAAAAAAAAAAAAAAAAATTAACGACAAATTTAACATAAATGTAAGATACCAATAATTATTATTAGAAGATGTAAATTTGTAAAACTAAAATATTTTAGTATATTTTACTGAAGTAATACTTCTTTCTTGCACTCTAAACGATTAAATTATAAAATTCCTAGAATTAATGTAAAAAGTAGTCTAATTACCTTTATTTGCCCCATTCGTCGTATTGAAATTATGAAATATCAACAAAAATATCATTGATTTTAGATTTGTTTTATAAATTATATAAACAATTTAATAATTACGATGTATTCGATTCTAATTGATTTTCTTATATCTACGATCAATAACAATAATTTAAATAAAAAATTACAATTTTATGATTAGACTATTTTTTCTATGTATTTATTGAAGTGGAATGCATCAATAATTATTTAGTGGAAATTTTAATTTCTTACATATAATTTTATACCATTTTTTTCTAGGCAAAAGTTATTTATCGAAATATTAATAATAATATTAAAAATATTTATAATTTATTAAAGTACATACTTTTATTTTAATATTATATAATAATATATAAATTATTCAAATAATCTAAAATTAATTATTGAATGAAATTATAGAAAGAAATTATAAAGAGAAAGAAAGAAAAAAGCCCTTTCTTTATAAAAACTTATTAGACCAGTGATTCGTAGAAGATTTTTATGTAACTTTATTGTTGTTGTTTTCTTTTTTTCTTTTTCTTTTTTTTAAATAGAATAATTATTTAAAAATTATTATATAATTGAGTGATTATGGTACTTACAATTATCATAAAACTTTTTTTTCAAGTTTCTTTGAATTTATAATTTTACGTTTTCAAAAGCTTATTATCAACAGTATAAAATAAAACGTAAATCACAAAATCAATGTGATTTGAGTATATTATCCAATTTTATTTTATTGCATCAGAAAAGCATGCAATTCTTATTTAATTTTGTAATTTAACAAAAAATAAAAACTGTAGAAAAGAATTTTGTTAAATATACTATTAACCTGAAAAAGTATAAACGTAATAATCATATAATATTTTAACTTTTCATAATCTTTTACGACTTTTTAAATTCTCAGCGTGCATTAACGATCAAGCAATTGTCATTCAACCGTTTTCACATTGCTCACAGATATACGACAATACTTTACAGTCTTTATGTCCCTTTCTCGTCAGTATTATTTATAATACTATAATTATATATATATATAAAATAGTACATAATTTTCTATTTAATGTTAAATAAGACCGTAACACTTAATCTTATTTTAAAATATTATTTGAAAGATTAAATTTTATTTGTCGAATAAATCTCTTTCTTAATTTAATAAAATTGTTTAAATAATAATTTTATTACTTTGTAGGCTAGGAAAAGTACCGATTTTTTTTTTAATCCATTAATTTTTTTTAAAGATTACGGTATTTTTAATTTTATAGAATATTATTAAATTTTATATTTTAATAAAAAAACAACATATAATTACATTTTTTATAATACAGTATTTTTATTATTTGCTGATTACAATATATTATAGTAATTGTAATCACGTATATACTTATTTATATATGCATATATGAAATCATGACTGTATAATAATTACAATTTATTATTATACTCGGATATTTGTTGGTATACGTTAGTACGTTAATTCGTAAACAATACACTTATAATGTGTCTGTATTTATATTGTATTTTGCTGGTCCAATATTTTTGTTAATAGGGCGTTAAAAATTTCAAGTTCCTTCGGTCTATTCGACATATTTAACAGACATGTTTAATAAATATGAGATGTTTTATTAAAATTCTGCATTCGTAACTCCGTTGTATTAAAAGTCATGTTACATGAAACATTCTTTAGTTTAATAATAGTTGTAGGTCAGAGTAGTCGATGGACTTGGATTTAACTAGAATTAAATTACAAGTCTTAGTAGTAGCTTTTAGCACTAACAATATTTATTCTTATTTAAAGAGCAATTATCGTTTATATTTCTGCTATTAAAATGAAAAGTTTAAATTTAAAAGGATTAATTGTAAAATATTTATAAGAAAATTTAACGATATAAGATTGAACGATGCTTCGACGTTTTCCTTAATATAACTTGAAGAAAGATTGTTGTAGAGATATAAGCTTAAAAAATAAATATGAACATATTATTTAATAAATTTTAACAACTATTTATATGTTTTTATCATACATACTTAATGGTTTTTCTGTGAGATTAGTTTCTTACAATAAATACGAAAAATTTCGGAAGAATAAATGTACTGCTAATCTTGACATTATCAACATTGATTTTTCGCAGCAATTAAATGAAAAGTGACTACATTTTCTCAAAAAATTGTTAATTTTCACAATAAGCAATTTCATATAGTTATCAGTAGGCGTTATAAAATGAGCTTACAATAAATAAAATTAAAGGAATTGCCGATTTAATATCAGTCGTGCGACTTAAATATAAATATCAAGAGGAAATTCTCATCCGCTGGGTGAGCTTGTTTCTCATATTTTGAGTTTTTTTTCCTTCAAATGACCGTTGCTATACTCTGCCATATAAAAATAGTAGACGAAATGCAAGCGATAATAGCGCCACGAGCGGCCGCCGGTCGGACTAAAATGTAAAATTTTTCTCCACGCGTAATAAGCAATTAATATTGATAATTACGTATATTATTATTCGTACATATTCCCGTTGAAATTCAATGATCGATGTGCTCTTTAAGTTTTGTTATGCAAAGGTCGGTAATCGTTGCTCGGAGTCTTCCACAAGGATGGAAAGCACATGGATGTTCATTCGAATGGACCGAGGGACTACGAATTTCTATTCCGATGTTTAATACGTAGAAGATGATGGCCGTACAATTGTTATTTCTGCATCATAAATATATTTTATAGTTGAAGTTTATTACAATGATTAGGATTTGAAATGGGCGGTTGTTGAAAACTTCCATTCCAATTTGTCTTACAAAGGATGAATAATCATTTTATGAATTTTTTTATATCTTGTTTCAATTTCCAATTAATTATTTAATGCTTTTGTAATAAAAATTTGTGTCGGAGACGAACGCACGTTCGTCCGTCGATATTTTTCAATGATTCTTCGAGACAATTTTGTAGGTTACATTAAGTCTTGAATTTTGTTACCTCCTTTGACGCGAATTCTCGTGCGCCATTATATATATATATATATATATATATATATATTTTTTTTTTCCATTGCAGTAGCAGATTTTTCGCATTCCTTCATTGGACATTTAGATAGCTTCAATCGTACTCTTGAGGGGATAATGTTTGGGCAGACTTTTTTCACATCTCTCTCTCTCTCTCTCTCTCTCTCTCTCTCTCTCTCTCTCTCTCCTCTCCGCTCATTCGTCATTTTGAGCGCTCGCAGTTTTTTTCACTCGTTCCCCTCTAAATACGAGTATTCGCGTAGGTAAAAGGGTCGAGCTATTTAAAATATAGGCATTGACAATTCTCCTGCCATCTCTAAATACCTATCTAAAATTCTCATTTTATTAGATAATGTGCGATCACATAGATTACCATAGGCTACCTAAATAAAGGTAACTATTGTAAAGTGATTGGATAGGTAATTGTGCGATATCGTTACGTCGACGGTCCATTCCATTATCCAACTCATTATCGTGTTTTCCGACTCGAGACAACACTGGTGTCCCGAGATCGACTTAGATCACGGATTCTCGATTGCAGAGACGTCGTCGTCATCGATCCGAATAAATGGTTTGAGATCGGCCAGCTTTACGTACAGCTTCTGCGAGAACAATCTCGTTTCGAATAGTCTCAAATCAGACTATGAATACAAATCGATAGAGCTCGTCTAAGTAGGGTTTGATGATTTATCACTGGCCAACCGGATCTTCGCTGGCCAGGCTTACCTTCGTCCAGTCATATATGCGAGCTTTTTCGGAACACGCGAGATAACTTTCCTTTCTTCGTCATCATTGTTCAATTGGAAGAGCAATGCCCTCGAGTCCATCGAGTTCTTGCCAATGGTTTGTAAAAAGATGCGCTTCCTGACATACGGCGGACACAGTGCCGGGGCGGTCGCGTAAACAGCTGCTTTGTTCCATCGGAAGCCGCCTGCTTCTTCGTTCGCTATCTTCTGTAAGGCTTCTTCTCGTACATCCGAACGCTTGTTCCTTGTACCAGCTGACAATGGTGGATTGTAGTCTAACAGTTGTCCAGTTTCTAGCTTGGAATGACCGGTTCTCGGAGCTAAGAAAGGAGGCCTAATGCGAGGAGCTACTAGTGCTCGGTGCATGCTATTATTTATCATTAATATGCTATAATGTATCGTATGATTATATGAATTTATGAAAATAATGGTTTCGTAATATTTAATGTTTATTTATCGGACAGCATACAAGAATATAAGGAAGAATGGTGCTGATGAAATTGAGAACAATAAATTTAAAGAACATTATTGAATCTCGTGCTAGTAGTAGCACTTCAATTTATTCAATTGTCGAGTGATATGAAATTTGCACTATTTACACGTTGAAGTCATAATATAATGTTTTTGTTTGTTTGTTTTTTTTTTTTTTTTCATCAACGAAAAACAAAAGTTTAATTTTTCATTTTCGAGCATAATTCACACTATATACGAATACGCGTTACTCCGTCGTTTTCTATATTTATCCTTTCATTTTATCCCTTCTCTCTGTATATTAGCCTATCCATGTCAATTTCATTCTACGCTCCCTTTCTTCTGTCACGAAGTTTCTTCCGTCTTCTCGTCTTCATCCATCTTTTTTTTTTTTTTTTTTTTTTCCCCGCCAGCACGTGTTCGTATATATTTATAGTCTTCGAAGTGAGACGAGTTGTCCGCCTAAACACATTGCAATTTCTGTTTTATACATCAAAAGACTATAATCATTTAACACCGCTATAGAATTAAATAAATTCGATATACCATAAACGCAGTTTTTTAGAAGCAATTTTGATTAATTAATATTAACTATCAGAACGTTTTAGTAAATGTTAATAAGAAGATCCAACTCTTTATCCAATGTAATGATAATAAATTTGAAAGATTATCCATTTAAGTTTTATTTATGAGCTTCACATACAATAATGAGAAATCCCTAGTGAAAAAGAATTGTATTAACGAATTTTATTTATACTATAAAGTATAATGTTTAAGATTATCTAACGAGCTTTTCAATTTTTCATTGTTTGTATTTAAAGTATCAATTTTTTCATATTTTTAAAGAGGCGAAAAACCCAGTTAATAAAAAAATATTACATTAAAATTGATAAGTTCGGATTAAGATTTTCATTCGCATGTGTCGATGCTGATTTATTTATGATTTCGACTAACTAACAATTTATCGTATACTCTTGAAATAAGCAAGTCAATTCTAATGAATATGAGGAATAAAAAAAAAAAAAAAAAAAAAAAAAAAAAAAAAAAAAAAAAAAAAACAGGTTTTATTGTAAAGCCAAATCCTATAACATTTTCAACTACAAAATCGCTAGACTAACACATCATACTTACGCTGATCGTATATAAAATTATAAACTGATTTTCAAAAAATACAACAGATATAACATTTAATTTTGTTTTAATGATTCATATTTTAATTCACATATCTGTGTAATTTTTTTATAACGCTGCGATTAAAAGGAAATTGATCTCAAATAACTATGCGTTGAATAATGTTTGAATTCATAAAAATATTAGTAGCTAAAGTGATAAAAACTCGTACAAAATATATAGAAAATCATTATCGATACTGACAAAAGAAAAAACAAAAACAAGAAAAAAAAAAAAAAAAAAAAAAAAAAAAAAAAAAATTCATATTAAGCAAAAACTGTAATAATGAATATAATTTTGATAAACATAATAGACCACATAAATACAAGCTTACAGCTACGAGTTAAAAATGAAAAAAATTTAATATAACGGATTATGATGGACTTTGATAGATTGGAACCGCAAATACAGAACGACTCTTATTCGAATATATTTTAACAAGAGAAATAAGGAAGTACAGTCTCGAGGCTTCTTGAATCCAATTCATTTCAAACACTGTCTTAATTCACTACTTGATAGTGCTCTTGTATCTATCTGCAAGTCGTTGATTTAGCAAACTTGATTTGCATTCATGCATGACCGAATTGCATTTTGTATAATTTCATTTGTATGTGCCTGAGTATACTTAATAAAATGAATAAAGATCACGTGCGCTTTATTAAATCCATTCTAAAATTTCTATTGACATTTGTATTTTTATATATTTATAGTTTCTTTAATTATATAATGCATTAGGATTTTTATTTATTTAATATTCATTAGATTAGATGCATTCGAGATAAGAATGAAAGATATTTATGAGAAATATGGCAATTTTCTCATTCGGACGAGCTAATTTATCAACATCCTTCATATTATTATCAATTAATTCTTGATACTCTGATTGAAAAAGGATTAATAAAATTTCGTGTATTATATGTATGAATATGGAATAATGAATTGTAAATGCGCTTTAACGAAAATATATTTAGCACGCGAATCTAATCATATTCCTCTATAGAATAAATGCTATTTTAAATACAAAAAGATTATAAAAACATAAAAAGATTACTTTATAATAATAATAATTATGTAATTTAATACGAGTATGAAAAATTCTCCATAAAAATAATTATTTATTTGCTTGCTACAAAAATTGTTAAATTTTTATTTATACATATGTGAATATAAAATTATTCTATAAAATTAATACTTAGATAAAAAATAATAATTAAATAATCGTCAGTAGTATAAGTTAATTACTTATATCTAAATGTGTAAAATTTATTTATATCTTCGTTATTATTGTTATGAATAATATGATGATAAAATGCTTGATATCTAACAATTTGGACAGGCGAGTTTGGTTATTGCAAATACGTATGTGTATAGATAACTTTTATTTCTCGTCGTTTTATATTATGTTGAAAATTTTCTATTAATTCGTACTTGCATAAATGTTATATTCTCGAATCCCCTTACCAATCATATCCATCAAAATATTGTGCAATATTTTTTAATTCAATTTAAAAAATATTATATAAGTAAAACATAGGCGCAGAATAGCTTTCAATGATAATATGTAATAATAAGATATAAATATTAGAAATATTTATATACTATTAATTATTGGGTGAATATGTAAACGTAAATTAATTTGATTTTTAATTGATACAATCATAAAAATTAAGTATAAGCAACATTTTTTTTTCCCCCCACAAATTAATGAAAACGTTTAGTTAAGTTTTAATATTGACTATACTCCGATAATTTAGACCGCTAGTCAGCATAAAATATTTGTATGAAATCTTTTACGAAGCCATATTACTGAAATAAGTTTCACAAGTTATATTCATCTTACTATTCTAAAATGAATATATTATCGATAACTTTAATTTATTAAATATAAATTTATTACTTATATAATGGTGGATATAAATGTAATAACGTATTAAATGTAGTAATATAGAATATTTCTGTTATTGTGCATTTTGAAATAACTAAATATCAACAAGATACGAATAGATATAATCGAGTATTAGTTATACTTTCCAATCGATTTATGTTTACTTGCGCAATCAACTTATTTTCTCCAACGTGTTTGAATATTTTCAATCATTAAAAATTGGATCATTATTTTTTAATGCTAATTCAATGACTAAAATACTTTTTATTCAAATATTTTCATACAAAGCAATTAATCAAATGAGACGGTGAAAAGCTACAATAGTAAAAAGAAAAAAAAGAAAAAAAAGAGCCTAAAAAAGAGTAGACTGAATTGTAACAATAGGGATACGAACAATCTCCGTACAATTTATTTATTTATTGGAAAAGAATATTTTTAATTCAACTATTATTAATATATAATATTACATTTAAATTACTAAACCAGTAAGTTTTTTACACAATTCGATGGTAATTTAAATTTCGAAAATTGTAATTTAAATTTACCTCGTTGTTTAAACTATTATTATAATGCGATTAGCATTACAAAATTAGATAATAAACATTAATTTTACGATATAGAACTTACATCTACATTTAATTTTTATTATAGTTAACAGCGGAAATAAATGGAAAAGCTTAAATTAGGTAGAATAAGTTGGATAAAGCTCAAATGCCAGATGCTTCGTGCAACTTTTACTTTTACATGTGTGCTTTATTGCTTTGTGTCGTTAAAATAGAAAAGTCTCGGATAATATAAGTGTGTGCGAGTTTTTGATTGCACTATAAAAAATCGACATGGATTTGAACGTGGAGAGCTTGTGAAATGGCGCGCGACAATCGTCGTGCGTGGTTCATGCGATTTTATGATTTTTATAGTTGGCATTTATTACGATCCATTTTATTGAAAAGTCCTTTATTTGATGCTTTTAATCGGATTTATAAGTTTTAAGGTGTCAAGGAATATGATTAATAGAATTCGAGTCTTAGAGAATTTATTTAGCTTCATAATTTGTGTATTTTGTGCTCTCAGAATTTTTTAAGCTTGGCAGATGATTTTCATTATATACATTACATACGTACATTATTATTTTATTATTTTAAATAAGGCTATAATACTACGAATGATAAATTTAATTTTTGAAAATAAGAAAACAAGATATTTTTGATGTTTATTATCGAAAGGCGATAATGAAATAGACGTAAATTTCTATTGGATGTAATTGGATTTATTGAGATATGTTTTGCTCTCGTAAGAACAATGTCGTGTACAGGGCATAAATTATCAAGATTTTAAAAACTGAAATTGTAAGTTAAGTCTTTGACATTAGCTGTTAATCGAATATTCGAATATAAATGATTCGTGCTACGGTATCACAATAAGGAATCGATACTTTTTAAAATGTGTTTTCTTATTTGAAGCAATTGTTATTACTTGTCTTTTTTTTTTCTTTCTTTTTTTTTTATGTAAATTTATGCAGTTATGAATTATCATATATTTATATCCTAAATGTAAGTAACAGTGTTAACGACATGAATCTCTTTCATATTATCAAATCATCATATTTTCAAAAAAAAAAAAAAAACATATTAACAAAATATAATAAATAAAATTTATTAGGCATTTGAAGTATTTTAAAATTTAAAAAAATTGCCCATTGACTATTTTTCATGGAACGACTCGACATTATTAAAATATCATTTTAGACTTAGGGCGACGTAGGTGACATAGTGCGAAGGTCTGGTTAGAGGTTCCCGTTTATGATTTTAAAAGTAATTAAAATACTTAAATTTAAAAAGTAGTTTATTTTTAAATAAGGCAATGCCTTGACATGTTAGATTGATGAGATGCTAAGAACGAGTCTCGGATAAAATTTTCAATGTATAATTCAAAATAGATAATAATCATTAAGAAGAAAAAAAGATTATAGTCAAAATATAACTCACGACATTACATTACTTGAAGAGGATAAATATTTTGTTGTTGTTTTTTTTTTTTTTTTTTTTTTTTTTTTTAAATAAATGAACTGCTATTTGCAATGACAATCGAAGTTGTACTTGCGAGTGTAAAGGCGGAGGGACGTCTGTGCGATTATCTTTATTTTGGATTACCAAAGGCGCACAAATGACACGTAAGGAAGGTATCCCCTCTCTGTTGCTCGCTAGCTATTTCCAACGCACGGCGTCGCGACGCCGACTTGGTTGTATGAATGACGGGACGCCGGTCGTAGCCGAATGGGGCCAGTGCAAGTTCGATAGATTGCTGCGAGCTTGGTCCCGCTCATTTGTTTACTCAGCACAGAAAGCTTTGTGTGCGCTGTGAATTATTTTGTAAACTGTGAATCAGCAATGTTTCGGTTTGTGAACGTTTATGAAGTTATGTGGCATTCGAGGTATCGCTGGGATCAAGTTCAATAGAGATGGATGGGATATTATGAAGTTAGCAAACTTAACGAACTTGCAACCGCCAGGAATTCACCAGGAATTCACCAGGAATTGGATTAAGAATTTAAGAAGCCATTAAGAAATTAATCGCAGAGATAAATGTAATTCTATCTTTATTAATTCTTTTTGGCTGGAAAGCATATGCAACAATTATTGAGAGGCTGGGTTAAATGTAAATAATACAAATAATATAATATATTATTGAGAAGTCGGATTTAAGAACTAAATTACATTGGTATATTAATTATCTTCGTTCGTTATTTAATTGTGGAGAATTTCAAAGCCAATGCCATAGTAAATAATCAAAATCAATTTCCTGAGAAAATATACTTTTAATCTAAAAAAGTAAATACCATTGATCGTATAATTTAATATTATTTAACAATTTAAAACGATAGGGCAAATTGATGTATGAAATTTGTAATATTTTAGCAAAAAAAAAAAAATTTATATATATATATATATATAATCGAATTATAAAATAGAAGTAAATTTCAATTTTCTTTATACGTCTATATTCTGCTTGAATACAATGTTATATGATAACTATTAACATTTATAAAATATTTTTCTCACATATACGTGATATCCGTATTTGAACATATACGCAATAGAACATACTATTTACTCTAGTAGGATGAAGTACTTTTTACATCGTTATATATGATTAAACTTCAACATTATAATTTACTATTTCCAGTTTTATGAAAATCGGACATTATATTTTGACTTTTATTCGTAAATTTTAGAAAATCTATTATCCGATGTGTTACTCGACTTGATCACAAACTTATATTATCGATATCTGAAAAATTTATTTAAAAAAATATTAAATATGAGAGAATAAATAACGGTGCAATAAATATCATTATAACATAAGGTATTTCTCATTAATATAAAAAATAAAATGTCTATAGGTAATAAAATCTTAATAAGTTGAGTTTCATTTAAAAAATAAGATATTTGCACAAATCTTGGATTGATTATAGATAAATTAATTTCGTAAATCGTGACTTTTCAGCATTATATTTTCGTGGATTTATTGTTCAGCGTACATTAAACGGTCTTTATTATCCTCTTTACCTCTCCGTCACATTCTCACAATACTTATTTACGAACGTTCAAATTATATCGATTGAATATGCTCTTTATAATAACAAATGCATAAGTTTCTTGAGCACATATGTTTGAGCTAATGAACATATATGGACGCGCGCATGCGCAGCACAAAGTAAATATATTATTAATCATTGTTAATATATATATATATATATATATATATATATATATATAGAAGCGTATTGAAACAAATTACGTAAAGCAATTCGAAATAAAACATTATTTAAAACATCTAGTTAAATTATAAATATTTTTAACATAATATTTATAATTTATTTGTATATTATCAACAAATGAAAAATATTCAAATTAAAAATGACTTATGGATGTAGCGTTATATTATGTCATGATTATGATATGTGACGGTTATGATTTTCTGAAGGAAAAGTGCATTAATTAAATATTAGATTTTTTATGTAAAATAAACATATAGGATTCGCCATTGAACATTTTGTTCCCCCAATTTTTCAATAAATTATAAATGATTATTATTGAAAATCAATCGTTTTGATTAAACTTGTATAATCTATAATATTATATATATGTGTGTATGTATATATATATATATATATATATATTATCCTTGATAATAGTTTAATATCATCTTAACATACCTGAAACATTAGTATGCCTTTGCTCCAGATCGATCAACTTAAAAAGTTTTAAACTTAATTGTCTAACAATTAAAATGTTTGCGATTCTCATAATAAAAAGAAAACATAATTGCCGCATGAATTATTATATATCTTTTTAATTTTATTCCTAATTGTAATGTATCCATAAGTTACTAAGATATAATATAAACATAATTTTATTACTATGTTAATTTTATAATTTTAATGTGCATTTTTAATAAAATTTGTTAATAAATTGATATAAATTGATTGATAATCTGAGTTTTCGGTGTTTCTAAATTTTATGTAAACTATATGACAGCTATCATATAATTTAAAAATATTATGAATATTGCATAAATATATTAATATTGTTGACTAAATAATTTTAACAATTAGCAATAAATTTCTATTAAAAATTGAATGATCCAATATCGTAAAATGTTTGTTATATTCAATTAGATAAAAAAATAATTATATTTATGCTTGATTATGCGTAGTTACCATCGAAGGTGAAATTAAAAAAAAAAAAAAAAATACCTTATAAGCAGCTTAATTTTCATACTTATAAATGTATGAATAAATAATGTAGGCAAAAGTACGATTTACCATAATATTCAAATTGTTCAACTTAAACATTGTAGAGTATAATTCTATGGAAATAAAGCTTTTGTAATTCTTGAATTTATCTAAGAAATAGTAATTTTTAATCATTTATATAATTTTACTCGCATACGAAAAAGATAGGCAGTATCATGGTAAATCTAACTAGTAAATATATTTTTGAATTCTCTATTAGGATAATAGTGCGCTTTTTAAAAGTAGCGCATTATTTATAATATACAATCAACGAAAATGTGCAAAATTACATACAAAATTTGGTGATTGCAATAAGATATTAGTTTTTAATTCTAAAACACAGTTACTACATTCCTACTTATTTATTTAATTATTGTTCAATTCTTATCCGGTATATTTATTTGCATATCTAAGATTGTTATTAAAGAAAACCAAAGGTCAAAAAATTCATGATAATTACAGAAGATAATTACGAAAATATAACGAGCAATTTAAAAGTATGAAATTATTAAAAGCAATACACATCTATAAATAGCGTAAAGCAGCTTAAAAAACTGAGTTTACTGATCTCGTCTCTTAACATGGTTTCGCGAAAAAAAAACTGAAATCTGCTCGTCGTCGGTAGACGCTTTTGCAAAAAAATACAGACAGATAAAATGAACAGGACAGGGAGAAAATAATTGCCGCGTACACATGGTCCACGCTGGGATTGGTAGAACACAGTTTGAAAAAAAAGCAGTAAATTAACCAACGTCGTACCGTGAAATTAAGCGCGAACCTGAAGACGAGGTAAGACATGAATTCGCGCACTGTTTTATTCCATCTACATCTCGCTGACATACTTTTGCTATTTGCGTGCGACAATTTTGTTAAATTATTCTTTACGCTTGTCCGTTGTATCGTAGATATTTGATAGTTTCATTATGAGATTCGTGATTGGTGGGAAATAATAAGAATCGGTGACTAAGATCACATCGACATTCCAATTACCAATCCAATCATAATGTTCATCTTCTCTTCTGTACATATATTATTACAATAAATACATTAACGATAATAAAATAATAAAATAAATAGAATAATTATAAAGAATTTACATGAAATATGAAATATTGTTTACTTTACGAATGAGAAATGTAAATTATTTTTTAATATACGTCTTTATTTGTACAATATGTTGAGAAAAGTAATTTCTTTTACAATTTTAATAACATACTAAGCTCAAATTAATATTTTATTGAATAGTCCTTTCTATCATTCTTAAGGACTTATATCCATGTTATATTAAATTTCAAAATTGCAAATTATTCAATTTCATACGACATTCATTGGTGGATTTTTTTTAACGATATATTTTTCTTTAAATAACAATTGAATATTGTAATGCAACTGAAAGTAAAAACTGTTTGATTAATAATATAATCCAATTATTCAATGAAAACTAAATTCCTTCCGGATATTGTATTAATAATTGACCAAACGCTATAATAATTAATGAAATTTAATAAATTTTGTTAGGCATCTAGTTTAGATTTTTCTAAAATTTATAACCATAAGAGTCATTGAAGTCAAGTTCTATCAGCCTTAACATTATTTTCAATTTTGAGAGAAAACGAATGACGTTATAGTTAACTAAAGCCACTTTATTATTACTACCTGATGCAGCCGATGACGACAACTCATTTAAATGTTTGAAGTCCTCGCAAAGTAAGATTAAAAAATAAAAGGAATTTCAAATTCAAAAGCCGCTATTATTTCTTTAATAATACTTTTAAGGCAAATAACAATATTAAAAATAAATAATCGTCATTTAGCGCTAATATAATGGCAATAATTTGAATTTTTGTTTAATCCTATGAATTTGCTATGATTTTTTTGAGAATAAAAATATATCGTAATAACGTACCGATGGTATGAAAATATTGCAATCTTACTTCAACAGCTCGAATAGAATTTACAAAACCAGTTTACTTCGCGCCAATAATGCTAACCAACAGCAATACGTCATTAGATGAAAATTCAATGAAAATAAGAAACATATAAGATATTTACATAACGTATAAAATAATTGTTATCGCCGATGCAATTAGAACGCGTGTATTTTATAATAAATCTTTGTCGATCTGTAATAAAAATGGAGGCTCCTCATCTCGTTATACGTACCGATAAATATACAGTCGACCATGTGTTTGCATCCATAAAATCTGTAGTGTGCAAAAACTAGTTGAGAGGAAACACCGTTCTCTCCTACACGATGTTTTCTTAATATTTTCTTGCTTTATTTACCGATGCTGACACAATTACACGGACAAATCGATTGAAAACGTAGTATTAACGGACACCAAATTCCACAGAGCCCTATTTCGTTTTGTAATTTAATATTCTACGAAGAATCTTATCAGATTATATGCTGCCAACTTTACATTTTTATTTCGCTTATAATACATAATTTCAGAAAGGCGATTTTATTTTACAGAACGGCACTTTTTATAAATTGTTTTTTACCACTTAAGAAAAATTGTATAAAAAGAAGATGAATTTGTAATGCTGGGCTGAATTTAAAACAAAAAGCAAAAACATCAAATTTGATTTAAATCGACAAAAGCATCGTTATTTTGAAAAATATGAACTTTAATTAACAATAAAATATTAAGAATTGTTATAAAATTTTAAATAAAATAGTATTTCTACTTTGAAACAAATATTTTAGACAATTGTTTTATCACTTTTTCTCTCTATTTTAATAATTAAAGATTGTAGATGCTGATACTAAGGAAAAAAAAAATCATATTTTGTTATGTAAGGTTGACACTAATGCTGAAACGTAATTTTACTTAACAGACGTAATGTCGTACTTGGGAATTCATTCGACCTACTAAAGGTTATGCACTGTTGTTGTAATTTGCTTAGCCAACAGAGTTTACATTAGTTTCCTTCGATTCATCTTACGTTCTAAAAGTATAGTGAATTTCTAAAAATTTCGTTATTATTCCCAATAATAATGCTAAAATTTTTAATTTCAACGTTCCAAAGTTTCACGTAAATGTGTCGGGGTATATTGAAACAAATTTCTACATAGAGTGGCATATTTGCTTTGATAGATTCGTATATCCGACGCTTAGAGTATTAAGATAGCACAACAAACATTTTTGCATAATTTTGATTTATTTTTGTCGTTTTTGTTTTATTGAACATAAAACATAATGAAAAGAGGCAAGTAATTCTGTCCCCGGAACTTGCGTAGAAAATGAAAAGGTTGCGCGTATCTCTCGCTTACCTAGTGTCAAACTAATCCATGGCCTAGCCAAAGTCGTAGGTGTATTCTCACTTACATTGTCAACAATTTCGTCCCCGCTTTCTCCTTATCGTTCCTCATATTTCACTCTTCCGCTCCCCTTTCACTTTCATTTTTCTATCTTTATTTCACCCTCCCATTATCCCTTTCACTCTAAGTCTACCATTGACCTATTTTAGTCCCGTCTCCGTGGGAGTTAATCAACTTAAATGGTAGATTTTTAATTATCTTGAAGTTCTCTATCGTGTAAACCTGTATGTCAAAGAACGAAATATTTTTTGTCTGCGTTTGGCGCGTTTGGAGATACTTATGACGCGTGCGATTAGAGATACAAATTTCTTATCATTTAACGAACATTATTTAAATATTGATAAACTTCATTTTCATTTCTGAGAATAATTTATCCGTCTAATTTTAACACAACAAAAGATAACCAAGTGCGTAGAATAGGCTAAATATGTATTTTTATTTAAAATCAGAAAATAAATAAATATTAGCACCTTTTAGAAATATATATATATATATATATTATATTAGGATAAATGACACTGGCTATTTGATTAGACATATATTGGTATTTCTAAAATCACGTATATTCCTTAAATTCCAATTGTCATATCTTAATCTTCGTATCCTCAATTTTCATACACAACTATGATTTTTGAAATGTAAAATTTAGTATTGAAAAAAATTATACATTATATAATAGTCGTTATACGCTCTATCTAAATCGTTGTATAAATAGATTTATTATAATAATCAAATATACATTCATAATTGGCAAGATTAAAAAATTATGGGAAATTCGTAAGCTTATATATATATATATATATATATATATATATATATATATATATATATATAAACAATATTTTTCTATTAAAGCATAACTTGCAGGCCTTGAAATATATGTTTGAAAGATGATAGCGAGAGAATCGTAACGTTCGTAGCTGCTTACAACTGACTTGCTATTCTCCTCTGCCGCCAGCCAAGTGTATATGTTTATTATATGTATGACGGATCGAGCATAATCCAATGAATCGGCGGCGATAGTGATGCTCCTAAGTGACAGCCGTGAGCATTGAAGAAAATAAAAAGGGTAATGTGACAAAATCCATTGCCCCGTCGTGAATGAACAGCATTGTCACGGAGCACTCGCTCCAAGTGCTCGCGAGCAGCAGAAACACTTGCGCGTGCGCTCACCGGTGTACTCACCGACTCAAGAGCAAGGGAAAAAAATTTTAGCGATCGTCATCTCCGTCCCGCCCGCACCGCCGGCTCAACTAGCCTTGTCAGTCCCTTACGCGACACATACGCGGGCACTCACGGGGGCACGCGGGCCTATAAAAGAGTGTCAGGCAACACGGGGAGGGGCGCAACTTCCTCGAACAAGACCCGTGAACTCGCGAGTACAGAGGCTCAAAGTGTCGGCAATTGCAGCCGGATGAGAATCGTTGCCGAGTTGATAGGATCGACGCCCGTCAGTGAAGTGAAATTATTTTCTCATCGTTTTTGTAAGTTCCGAAGGTCGGTTTGTCTGGCAGCCTCTGTGTCTGTGTCTATGGCACAATTGGACGAAAGATTTCAATGATGCGGACAGATCGGCGAATCGCGGTGCAGAGGAGTTTTGTGTTTGTGCACGTGAGCTCTTTCTCGGGCTACCGTTGATTAAAGTAAAGTTTTATTTGGCATCGTGAGATTTACGATGTAATAATAGAAATAAAATAAACAAATGAGTACGATGGTATGTTGTTCTGGTACTTTTGCGAAGATTAACGATTTAAACAGGCTGAAAAATTTTTCTTAAAACTTAATTCCAGTATTTGCAATATAATTATTGTAATTTTATGGTCGAAGACCGCTTCGTTAGATTAGAATTAATTTTATGATACTCATGAGACTTGGCGAGACAATGATTTGACATTGATTATCTTAGTTTACTTCATTGTTACAATTACTATTTTCGAAATTATATAATTGAAAATAAAATTTAAATAATATCATCCGTATCACAAGCAATTTAAAAAAGCATTGCCTTCTTACAATATTATTATTTATTTGTAGGAATAGGTAATAACGAATGTGAGATTATTTTGTAATTTGAATAAGTAAAATAATTGATCTGACGATCTTATAAATTTACAATGTCGCGAAAAATATTGGAGTCTTAATACGATTATGATACGATACATGAATATCGTATTTTAATTACATTTTATAATATTACTTTCAGTTATGAAATTGATCTTATTATCAATTAGAATAATATTTTTCTTACTTCTACTGCATTATTATTTCCTGCATTATAATTTTGCAGACAGTCTGTTAAAAGAATAAAGTGTCTCGTTTCGTGAAAATATTATCTGAATATTATTTAATGGACTATGATTTCAAAATCGACAATGTCTACGTTCTATATCACTGTGTAAAATTAATGATCGTTCAAATAATAAATGAATTCTTAATTCTTTCAAATAAATACACCAAACTCTTATTTATTTGTACAAAAAAATATATTGAAAATATACTTTATTCTTTTTTAATTAATTAATTATTGTCAAGGAATATTCATTGGTAATGGGTAAATTTGGTCCAACTCGATTTCGTATATTCTATTAATTAGCCTAAGAAATACATCGTAATTTTTTATTGAAAAAAAAAAAAAAAAAAAAAACAGTGTACGATAAATATATACGAAGCATTGGAGTATTGAATTACGCACGAGTAAAATAGTTGTATTTTTAATATACAGATTGAAAGGATCGAATTAACACTGGTGCATCATATTTTACATAGGAGCAATAAATTGTTCAACCTTCAAACTACGAGTGGTAATGTGTTACATTTGTGACGAGATCGAAGTGAATATATTTTTTTTTCAAAATTCATTTTAGAGCAATGATTTATCCTGTGATCGATGATTTACGGTAACAAAATTGCATTCTATAATAACGATAATTTTTTCTCGTATACGCTATTTCTAAATTATCATGGCTTTCTTTGCTCCTTTTGTAGCTTTCGTAAAGCAATAAATTTATATTATTAAGAATTATTTTGCATCCAAAGTATATGCAATACTATCGTATTAATTTATAATTATAAATAATCGATTATTAATTAAGTAGATAAATTTATATTTTCGTTAAACTTCATTGAAATGTGTTCATAACGATTAAAAATTAAAAAAAAAATATATATATATATATACGTATGTAAAACGATTAATATATGACTTAATTATTTTTTAATCAATCTGATTATTAGTTTGAGACTTATGTAACAACTTATCAATTTTTTTTTTTCTTAAATTAATTAATAAATAAAAGAAAATTAATTTCTTATAATATTTGCTTAATTATTTTGAAAAATCATATAATTATTAATATTTTTACATACAAACTTTTTATTCTTCAAAATTTTTTGTTAATTTCATATTTATTAGTAAATTTATTATTATCAAGTATAGCATATAAATGTATATGTTAATTATTGTTTTTCTAATATTTTGTATACACAATAATTCAATTGCATTAAATTACATTAGATATTTGCAATTTTACAGTTTACAGTTATATCCAGTTGTAGAGAAAACAATTCTGTACATATTTTTTCAAATATCGACTCCGCATAGTAGAAAGTAAATGTAATCTCTATTTTTATTTGCACTCTATATATTTTTCGTATAATTAATATACTTATATTTACACATTTCGTTCTATGACTTTTATAAATAAATTGAAGAATATAATGTTAAATTAGGTTATTGTCATTTTTAAATATACCGACCGCTTTTCATTCATTTGATTTCAAATATCGTTCATTAATTATCATAATTGATAAGAATAAAATTGGCACGAAGAAAATGTATAATCTTTTTTATAAATGTTATAAAAGTCAAACTATTATTGATGGAACTTAACTGAATATCCGGAAAAACGATAAATATAAATACGCAGGAATCTCGTGATCGATCAATCATTTCGTTCATGTAAATTTTATTAAGTGAAACTAATGAGTTTTGAGAGCTGCTTATGTTGAAAATAATTAGGGCAACGATCAAATAAATAGCATTGTGAATTTGGTTTAAGATTGATTTTTATGTCGACGCTATTTTGCCGAATTAATTCTACCATATTCAAAATGAAAATGATAAATGAGAAATTCTAGACCCCACCATAAATTGAAACCTAAGTAAGCAAAAAAAAAAAAAAAAAAAAAAAAAAAAAAAAAAAAAAAAAAAAAAAAAAAAAAAAAAAAAAAAAAAAAAAAAAAAAAAAAAAATAAATAAATAAATAAATCCCGGATATTAATGAGGATTTTCATATTGTATATCAAGCAGCTCTTTGTTTACGTAATAAAATATCGACTGCAATAAAACTTTTCAAAATTTTTTCTTTTCTTTTACGAGCCTACTACTTGCCAATCGCTGTAAAATAGTTTTCAAACCAAAGATAGAAATATTTACAATAATAAAACCCATTTTACCGTAGATTTAGCGAACTATTTTTAACGATTGTTTACTATTTTTCACGAGGAAGATATTTTATCTCTTCAGTATCTCTTAATCTTACATTTGGATAACAATGAAATTTTATCGAGATATTATGTTATTTTGCTTTAAAACTTGACAAATTTGTAATATATGAATTGCATTGATTATTTAATGATAATGTGCACACATTTGTTGCACAGTTAAGTCCGATATACAATGCAAATAAAAATTTCGTACAATACAAAGAAGAATTTCGTAAACCAATCGTAAGCCACGGCGAGTCTGATGGACAATTGTTTGTAATGTTCACTTCGAAATGCATATCTACGATGCAAGAGAGATGAATATTCCACACGAATATGCCACTAGAAAACTTCTCTCGAACGAAGTTCCAAATAAATATTCATCGTCGAGCTCTTATAATACGACTGTATCAAGCAAATCAACCAATAATCCGTCTAAGAGGCTCTTCGAGTCGCCATTTACGCGATAATAATAATTACCGATTAAAATGAGTCACGGCTCATGAGAAATTGACGGAACTTGTGTCACCTTGATCACGTAAATTGCAGCATTCATTTGCAACGCTCCTTAATTGTCACGTTTAAGTGCGCCTTCGTCGGAGCCTAATTCATGTGCAGCAGCCAAATAAACGCGTTGAGTGTGCATTGCGCTAACGCGAGTTCGTCACAAGAAACACGTCGGGGATTGCGGAATTCGTACACAGAAGCGAACGCGCGCGCGCGCAAATAGTTGGCAAATCGCGCCTCGTTCCTCGTCTTGTCCCAAGTTCCTCGATGCCATCGGGGGATCTGGAGCAGCTGAAAGAGATCCGCGGTCCGACTGTAAACATACGTTACGGTCCAACGGTGAGTGAAGCTGACGGAAAGATAGGAAAGTACGATTTAATATTGGTAGTGTATATTTTTGTAAAGCGATAGGGAGCGGTGGTTATTATTTATTTTTATTTTATTTTTTAAACATTTCATCGGCTGTCTTGGCTTAATATCGTTGAGAAGCTAATTGTAAAGTTAATTGGATTGGATCATGGCTTCCTAGGGATTAAAATAATTTTCTTCGATTAACTCTACACATATTCATAATTAATTTGTATCATTTGAGAAATTTTTATAATTAAGCTCGGAAATTGTTTTCAGCGAATGTAGCATGAAGAGAATGTGCATGCTTATTAGTCGAGAGTTAAATAATATTTATTTTTATTATCTATATATCATAAAAATCTCATAATTTTCAAGTATTAATAGTATTATTATTTTTAAACGACAATGGAACATTTTATAGTGCTGCATGCATTATTATTTATAAGAATAGCGCTTGATTAATTAGTGATTTTTTTAAATCGAGATCTTCTTGTTTATTTCAATTTGTTATATATGCAATTATTTACATGCTGGCTCTGCTTCCACCTTACACTCTATGACAATAAATTTTATTTAGAATTATTGTTCTTTATAAATTGCTCTTTTTTTTCATCGCTGTATGTTCATTATATTCATTAATGTTAATATTAAAATGTTAAATATACTATTAAGCTGACAGTGATATCATCATAAGCATATAATATATAACAGAGTAATGATTTCAATTGGTATGATTAAATTGAAGGTGATTGTGTCGGTAAATTTCTTAAAAATTGAATAGTAAAATTACTTTAATCTAGACTTTAAGAATTTTTGTCTATTCTTTTTAAATTTTGAATTTTTATCGGCTCTATTAATCAAATGAAGGCGAAATAAATGCTGGAATCAATGAGATTATCTATTTTTATCCAAACTGTCACTATATTACAGTTGGTACGAGTGCTATAAAGCATCTTGGAAACAATTCTCTAAAAGTTCTGTGCACGATATTTTGCGATATTAGACACGATATTTAACGAATAATTGACTCTCAAATTAATAAGCAGAGACAGAGATAGAGTGACAGTGAGAGAGAGAGAGAGAGAGAGAGAGAGAGACAGACAGACAGACAGACAGACTGACAGACAGACAGACTGACAGACAGACAGAGAGAGAGAGAGGGGGGCGGGGGGGGGGGGGACGTCCCCCAATGCTTACGGAGGACGTCTCCCAATGCTTACGCATTATAACTTGTTTGCTTTATAGCCGGTATTTCTTGGACGAATGTATTGTATGTGCCTCTTCGAGCGCAATGCTTTCAAATTTATGTTTTTTATCAGCACGAATCTTGAAAAAGTCACGCGCGTGCATAGTAAGGTACGGGAGAGGAGGCAGAGAGATAGGGGAGGAAAAAAAGATACGAACGTATATTTTATGGGTGTGGGTCACGGGTCTTGTGCACCCACGCCTCGTTCACAACAAAGTCTTTAAGGTCACCTTCGATGCCTCCTCGCCTTATACAACTTACGCAGTCTGTATGCGTAAACCGGATAATCGTGATGCGCGATCTGTGCGCTTAAACGAGGGCGCAACAAGGAATTGAGAGCCAACGTCACTTTGGCAGAAGATGATAAAAGGCGCGAAGTGCACCAATTATTAGCATTTTATTCTATTCGTGACTAAATTATTTATTATGTAGAATTTTTATGGGAACTGTTCAACATGTTGTTTTTTTTTTTTTTTTTTAATAGGAGCCGCGAGTCAGGGAGGACTAGACTATAAAGTGTCACTTTCGAGTATTGACTGCACACATTAATGTATCGAGAAATCAATATTAATTAAAAATAAAAATAGAGGTCAGGTACTCAGATTTCAAAAATTATAATGAAAGAGAAAAAATTAATTTTAATTAAAAGTGTAAACAGACTTATTTATTCTATAAATTATAGATCCAAAATATACTAATAGTCTGCTTTATTATTTGCAATGCAAATTCAAATGTTTAATGACATGTATTATATTCGTTTGATTTTATTAAATGATTTTTTAAATATTATTACAAGTTTTATATGCAAATTATATAGTTTTTAATATGTCTAGTTATTATTTATTTTCTAGTTATTAAGGCAACTTGAAAAATTCAAGGAAAATAATTACCAAACTAATCCTAATTATGTTTAAATAACGCATTTACAATAATATAAAAAAAAAACATAAAGAACATTAATTGTTACGTTCTTGAATATTTCATTAAAAAACGTTAGTCTTTTAATTTTTATTTCTGTACGAGTATAGTAATCATAATAACTTATCTTATTGATAAATGTTTCATTAAAACAGTTGTACACTTTAAAATTTGTATTAATGGCCGCATACATAATGTTATTAAATGCTAAAAAAGCGTAATAAGATTAGTTAAAGTTATATATCGATTACATATTATCATAAATATTTACAATAAATTGTAATAAATTTTTTAAAATAACAGCATATGTTATAAACATGGCAGAACTTTTTAATCTTATGAAAAAGTAGTAAATGTAATTTATTCTACAAAATTTACAAATAAATATATATGACCTTTATAATTGAGAATGCAGAATATGATAAATAAATATTTGTGAAACGATAAGATTCATTATTAAGTTTAGAAGAGCGATATTATTAAAATCACGATTATGATAGCAAAATTGTTAAAATAATGATAATTATTGTTATTGCCGATATCGTATAATAAGCATTAAAATACATTTGAGCTTCATTGTCCTTATGGCACTACAATACTTCTTATACATGAATTAAAATAGTATTTGCGCAGAAAAGATAAATATGTACATGATATCTAGCTTTTATACTTGTATAATTCAATCAATTTCGGTGTTTTATGATGACATATAATGCGACATTCTTATGTAATGTACTAATTAGTTGACAAATCATACGATTGCTCGGCACTTAGTGAAAAACATGGAGTATTCATCGTCGTAAAATGATTCATTTACAATTTTAGGTCACCAGATAGTGAAGTGAAATTACCAAGAAATTGGTATAACCCATTACTTTTTTTACTTGATTTTTAAATAACTATCGTCCCATTTTACGGGAACAAAAATCTTATTGTACATATTCCATAGATGCTCCAAGTATTATGTTACATTAATGTTTATGAATTTAATAATTATGAATATTGTAGATAATGAAAAACCTTATAATGTTGATACATTTTAATATAATAAAAATTTAAGTGCAAAATAAGCAGCTGCGAATCATAAATAAACATATGTGACTTATGCTTATCATAAATTGGAGATTATAAAGAAGCTTAATAGTAATAATTTGCTTAAAATGTTTTTGGCCTCATCTTTTTTATATTATTTAATATACTTTAAGCTTTGTTAGTTACAAAAAAGTAGAGTAGAATTTTCAAAATTATTTTAAACTTTAAGATGTATTTATTACATTGAAAGTTTTCCTAAAAAAAACATGCTCCATACAATTTAGATAATTTATATTTTCAGTTAAATATACTTTGAAAATACATTTTGCTTTATATATTTATTATTTATTTAACATTTCAAATCAGGTTCAAATGAATTTTGAGCTAATTTATGATATATCTTTCAAATCTATGCCTAAAATTATCAATTATCACATACATCTATAAATTCATTGCATTTAATATTCTTTCAAAGAACTTCTATAAAATTACTTCATAAATAAAGAAGTCATTCTTGCTATTTGTCGTTATATAGAAAATTAATATTAAAGATTATTTATGCTCTTTTTCGCGTCATCGTTTTTTACTTTATAGTATGAAAGGAAATATTATTGTCTGTAGATACTTCAAACTTTTATTGACAAACTTTCAGGTGTAAAGTAAAATGTTTATATTTAAAAAAAATTAATGTCAATGTAAGAGATTTACATGTAAAATATGTTACATAATTATTGTCAATGGTAAAGATTCGTTACCGCATATAGAGAGGTCATGATTTATCATAAAAGAATAATTCCTCATTCAATATAATTGAACAAAATTTTAAAATTTAGAAAAGAATGTATATGATTATTTATAAATATAATATGAAAAATATCTTAATTATCATTATACATATATATTATACAGTATATATTATAATGTATAATTATTAAAGATATTTTTTTAATATATACACACACGATTGCAGTAGAAAGCATTAATTCACCTTTCATCGATTCATGAAATTGGAATATTTTTTGTATATTTTTTAATTTTGCACAAAATGTCTATGAATATCTATGAAATTACATTATCTCATTGAAATTACAAAAAAAAAAAAAAAAGATTAATGGAAGTTAAAATGTTACCGATAAAATATAATAAGAAAAATATAATTTTCTGTTTTAAACTTAATTTTCTTAATTGAGTTTTAGTCTAATTGTTACTTATTTAGAAATAATGTTAGATTAATAAATCTATAAAGCCGATACTCATTTTTATTTAATATATACTATCATTATTATATGTTTTAGCGCAAGAGATGTGTTCTACATTATTATACGACAATGAATTAAAAGAAAATGCACAATTATAAGCATAATAATCATAATCATAGATTAATCATAACATTTACTAAGTAATCCGCTAAGGTTTTCATGTTTATTATTTCCCACATACATTATACAATTCATTGTTTTATCTATTTGTACAGGGCTAAGCTGCTAAATACTCATAACTATCAAGGTTTCGTATATTTAAGATAAAATATCTCTGTGATAATGATTCTGATACATAAACCGAGTTTATTAAATTATATATATATAGATATATATATATATATATATATATATATATATATATATATATATATATATACACACACATATACATATATATGAATAATATGAATAATAATAATATTTGTTTGCACGCGTCTGTATATCTACTCTCGCACACACACCTATGTATAAAATTAGATTATTAAAAACTTGATTGTTTACAATTTAAAAGCAATAAATATGATAAAAATATTGCGAAATCGATTAGTCAATTGAAATTGAATAAATGATAAAAGTTTTTCTTTGTCATCATTCTATAATCCCGTTTGGCTTAATACACTTGTGATGAATAAAGTCCGTTGACACGCCTATCACCACACACACACACACGCACGCACACACACCTGAATAAAGTCCGTTGACACGCCTATCACCACACACACACACACACGCACACACACACCCACACCCACACACACACACACACACATATATATGTATATATATATACAATTCCCTAATATTTTCCTAAATATATTATTTTTGCGCATCGATTTCAATAAATTTAATATCCTAATTGCTACTCTAAAAATCAGAACAAAAATTTCCATTACAAAAATTCACGTTACCCTCACCACTTGACGTGTCGCACTTTCCTGCACTTCGTCGCACATTGCTCGCACAGCATTAAGGTAATCACGAGTGCGATAACGAACTCGCGCTTCGGTCCTTGTTTTACCACGAACGTGCGTTTCCGCCCGACAATCTCTCCTCTCATGCGATGCGGCGCGCAAAACTCGATCGGCCTCACCGGTGACAAACGCGGAGCACTTACAACTTACCAAATTCAGACATTTCATTAGGTTCGTGAGTGACAGGGTGTTTCGTAAAAAAGTGGAACAGATGGATTGGGAAAGTATCTCTGTCGTTATTAGTTTCCGGTTTTCGACCGAGTGAAGCCACAAGTTAGTATTAGTGTTAGTAAAGAAGGAGACATAGTTAAGTAACATTTAACCAAGAAAATTCGAAATATTATGTATAGTTGCCATTTTCGAGTAATAATACTCGATGCGGATTTGAAAATTTTCTTTGATTATGTTGTGTGAATGTGACTGACAATTTGTTTTGTTTTCATTTTTCATTTATCGATAATAACTATAGATAAAATGTTCGTGAACATTTTACATTATTAATCATAATATCACATACAGAAAGAAAAGGGTAAAGAAACAGAAATAGTGAATGATAGAGAAATAAGAATAGACGAAACGATGAAATAATTATAAATATAAATCATACCTTGATTTCGCGAGTTTATTTTAAAAGAAATTATTATATTTTAAATGTATCTTTGATAATTGATAAAAAGCAACTGCTGACGATAAAAATAAATGTATATATGTTTCTAATTAAAGAAGTTTGGTGCATAAAAATATGAATAAAAAATAGTAGCGATAAAAGAGTTTGTGATAAAATACTTTAAACGACTAAAAAAAAAAAGGTCTAATTAAACTCTTGTTTATATTATTTATTATTTATATTAAAAATTAATTATATAATTTTCTATACCAAATAAAAAAATTAATCTACATAGTGTTGTAGAATAATTAATAAACTATAAGAAAAAATGCCTATTTATTAAACAGATGACTTAGAAAATTGTCATAATTATTATGTTCATTACAGAATGGCAATTATTTAAAAATTTTCTGATTTCAAATGTAATATAATATTAAAATAATTTTTCTTATAGCTATGAATGCTAGAATATAAGAATTACGTTCAATTACTACCCACATTGTACGAGCAACATTATGTTTACAACCGCATTTCATGAAAATCAATTTTTCAAACTCATACAAATTTTCAATCATAAAACTACTTATTTCAACACGCATAGACATTCAATTATCTCATTTTATATGTATTTAATTTTGTCCTACTAGACATTACAAGATATTTTTTCAATACATAAATATTATGTATTTTCAATTATGTAACTGTGATGAAACTTAATCTTTTCAACGGTATGGACAATGTAAGGTAGTGTTTAGAAATAAATAATTCTGTATATTTATAAGTCCTGACTAGTATTTTATATTATATTTGAAAATGTTATATTATACAATGTAATGTACAATAATTTGTCTGAAATATGCTTCGAAATTATTTGACAGCTACATACAAATTTAATTATGATAAAAAATTTTAAATAACAAAATGTAGTAACAAACTTATACAAAACGTAATTAATGGCGGCATACGAAAAGCAATTGATTTTTTTTTTATTTTTTTATTACACTAATTGTCGTTTTCTACGTTGTCATATTGATATTACAAAATTAATAATATATATACTATTAATAATATGAAATTTCAACAAAAGTTGAACATCTATCATAGCGATTTGCTATGAATACAATTTTTCATCATTTTTTACTCAATTTGATAAGAAATGGTTTATAAAAGTTTTCGTTTCCCATTTTTTCCATTAAATAAAATTATTAAAAGATTTTCATGAAATAGAAATAACTATTCAAATTATATCAGTTCAAATTAACTTTAATTATCCGTAAATTTATCCGTGACACAGTCCAGACAATCAATGACATCATTCATGACTATCATACAAATTGCATCAAATGTCTTTCTAAGTTTCTGCATTACGTCGCATAAGCCGCTGCTGAAATTATTTCTTTCTTATTCCTCTAGAATATCTCTCTCTTTCTCTGTCTCTCTCTTTCTCTTTGCTCTCTCACTTTTTCACAACTCAAGTTGTACGAAGCTAAATTTAGCGTATGATCGACCGGTCGTTTGCGCGCTATCGGAACACTTTACGGTCTGATAAAAATCTATACTTGTTCGCAAGCGAGATGAAGGCATTGCTACGAAATAAACCTTTTACAAATTATCTAAGCTTTTCCAAACTTCCTCTCTCTATGCTCTTTCTCACTCTTATTGGCTCGATCTCATTTCTGCTCTCCCCCCTCCCTCTTTCATAATGTTAATTCCGTATAATTATATTTATAATTGTCCGGGCACATATGTTTCATTAACTTTTGTTTTAATTTAATTTTTTCATTTGTACATATAGACATATAAATATATATATTTTTTAGTAGATAAAAATAAGATTATATGAAATATAAGAGATAATATTATATAATATTTTTTATATTTCATAAATATAAGACTAAAACCTTTTAAAGGTTATTTAATAATAGAGTAATTTAATTTGAAGAAAGTCTGATAAATTTGTTTTAAAGCGTAAGGATAAAGAAATACTTCATTTTTTGAATTAATTAATCGCTCATAAACTACTATGTATCGACGCTAATTTTCACGCTGATAATGTCAGTAATTTATTATCCTATGAGAAATATAAAAATTTATCCTACGCAAATATTGCAATAATTTTTTTAGCTTTACTAAACATTTATCAGAATCCTATTATTATTTTTTTTTAATTTTAAATACGAAGAAGTCAGTACGCAATAATTATAAGGTACTAAGTACAAATATTTAACTTAATTTACGTACTCACCTAATGCAGATTAAATAAAGTTTTATTTATTTATGTAAATTAACTATTACATCAACATGAGTAATTAGTAATTGAGTTTTCTTTTAAAACACTTAAGAAGTTTTGCGGTTTGAAATGATTAAAAATAATACATCGGTTAAATTTATTAAAATCGTTTTTCTATTATATGCTTAATATATAGAGTTAATAGATACCGCATTACATAATAAATAAATAAGATAAAAGCTATTCTACATCATCTTTTATTTAAAAATTCATCTTCACTCGCTTTCTCTTTATTTTCCGCATTATCCCTATTTCAAATTGATTGTAGTTTTCTGTAGCAATATTAATTCCCTTTGCTATTTCATCAATTCTTATCTTGCACTATGTACGTTTAGTCGCATTTCTTTATTTATTGCTAGTATCATTCGATATTCTTTTTCGTCTCGTACCGTTAATATAACAAGAAACTATTGTTAGAAGGAAGATCGTAGACTTGGGTTGTTGGGTGCTAAAAGTGAAAAATGACATAGTACAGTTTAGTTGAATTTTTTCCTCGACTTCCTAACGAAATGGCCACTGCCGATAACAAATGGAAAACCGTGAAAGTTGATACAGCCAATTATTATGAAGATGTAAATGACAATCAATCGAAATGTTGCGTTTGTTATTATATTGGGTAAGTTTAATTTATAGAAATTTATTATGTCTATTGTTCTTGTTTTAATCGTCTATTGATATGAAATCTATCAAATGTCCAATGAGGATCTTGTCATTTAATAATAGTTGGTTTACACCAACAGCATACTCTTTACCGAATAATTATGACTTCTTCATTGTAAACGGAAATACGTTTCATATTTTTCAAATATACAATAGAAAAACAAATATTTATTCAATTGAAGTTAATTTTTGAAACAAATAAAATTACAAAATATATTACACAAATACGACAAATTAATTATGTATAATTATCTATATTATAAAAAAACTAAATTACATTCTTATCAAATTTAATAATACATACGATTCTAGAGAAGATATAGGTACTTGGTAATTAATAATGCCTTTATTTAAAAATTCTATCACCTTAAAAGAATACTTTTGGATTATAAGGAATAAGAATAAGTTATTAAAATAATTATTATTATTTGTATTTTATAGTTTAATACATTTTTATACTGAGACCAAAAACATTGACCAAAACCGATGAACATACGAAATTTACATATATCACTCTTCATTATTATACTACGTACGACTATCACGTATGTTTATCGTTATATACTATAAATATACACATACATTAGTACATTTGATATTAATTTTATAATATGTATTGTGTAGCATTAATACGTTAGTTCAGTAATTGTATACAGTGATGTTATTTTATACAGATTATTTTATGCATATTAATTAAGTAAGGCATTATTGTCTCTATTTATTGATTGAAAATTAATCACTGCTTGTATGATAGGGAGAAATTTTCCTTCCTCGTTAGTGATACAGGGCGAAAAAAAGGATGAGCGAACAGCGATTCTGGGAACACGGAAATTTAAAATGTTTGCGGGTGGGTGCGGGGGTTGCGGGGTATCGATAGGTCTTGACTTTCGTCATCGCTAGAGCTGAAAGGTCATACAATTAAAATGCACCACTCGCCAAGGCATACTATATTATCATACCCATGAAATGTAAAATTGATTTGATGTAGAAAGATGTAAAATTGAGAAACGTAGTATATGGAGGAAGAATAGTAAGCTTTTCATCTAAATTTTTGAACTCACTATAAAAATATATTACGATCTTGTCAATTTTTCTTTTATTTTGTACATGTTCGTAGTCAATCAGTGGTATAAAATTGTATTTAATTAATTTCATTTTGTATATTTATCTATAAGTTTAATTACTAACTGAAATTGTACATAATACACTCACTCTTGTTTTATCATTCACCTTATCTTGACATACTCGTTACATTTTTGTTCTTTTCACAATTTTAAACTTATTATACAGTTGCGCTATTGATTGGAACGATTGTACAGGAAATAAGAAATTCTTGTGTAAAAAGTAGAAATAACTTTTGGAACATATTAAATTTTATTTTCGTTCATTTACGATAAAAGCAATTCTATAAAAATCATTAAAGGTGTGATAATGTTATTTATATAAACAAAACGACATGTATTAACATCGATTGTCTTCTTATCTGAAATTATAACTGATTAAATAGTTTAATAAATGTATCAAAAAAAAAAAAAAAAAAAAAAAAAAAAAAAAAAAAACCACAACAACAACAACAACAAGAGCAGTAAAAAATATTCAATTCTTTAATATTATTTATGCTGTTAGAACAATAATTTATATTATTATAAAATGAAAACGTAATTCAATCAATATCAATTTGTACTAATAAGTTGTCATTGGTATTTTTATCTAGAGATAGATAAAGAAAACATATACAGTAAAATAGTAGATAAAAAATAAAAACCTAAAAGCTTACTCAGCTAATCGAGCTTTGGATATTTATTATTTTATATTTACTAAATCGTATACTCGTAAAGTAGAATATTGAGAAAATTCTATTGCAAAATTGAATTTTGCAGTGAATATCTAGAATAATTTATTTTTAAACAATTAGATGATTATTGTAATAATGTAAATTATAAATATTTTTATTTTTTTTTTTATATATTATACGATGAATAAATAAATTATTAATAGTTAGTTGTTAATGTTAATGATATAAAGTATGTAATTAATGTTATTTATTTAATGTAATTAATTATGTCATTTTTAAATCATTTGATATTTCAGATGCTTGAATGTTAATTTTAACACGTTATTATTTGGATTATGTCGATAATATGTAATTATAAAAGCAAAATAGGCGCAGGATGAGATTTTGTTCTTTCGATCTTCGTCTTCCGACAGCTCGGGTCGGACATCCAAAAGTCCCGAAATCAAAGTAAACTTGTTTGAAAGACGACGATAAGCTCACACCAACTATCATGATTATATTAAATTCTAAATTTTCAAATAAAATATTTTCATGGAAATGAAATTTCATTTTCTAACAATTATATTATATCCTCGAATTGTGTAGTATTGACATAAACATTTACCGATCTGTCAGAACGGTATTTTCAATATAATATAAATTCAAGTAGTCTTTTTTTAGGAGGGAAAAAGGATAAAAAATGTTGGAGTAGATATCATGCTAATGCGTTATCAATCCATAAAGAATAAACAACGGCGTTTGCTTTGATTCGATAAATGTATTATTTATCTCGGATCATCTTTCATCGTTTCATCATTGCTTGCATAGTTTCAAAATACCGTAACACCAAAACAAATTGCATACAACCATGCGGATGTAATAATTGAAAAAAAAAACAAAAAATATATATATATATTGATAATAATATACAATAATATACTTCTGTAATAAATATTGTGACTTGAGCTAGGATAAATCCACCTCTTATCGGCAAATAAAACAATTGCCCTCTATCACGTACGGTATCGCTAAAACTTAGAATCTAACCATTCTCGTCACATGTAATTCGAAAACCAAACATTCACGTTTAAGGTCTACTCGAGGTCATAGGTCCTATGGCTTTATTCCTTTTCTACAACTCGATAAATACAAGCAACACTAGAGTCACATACTAGTGACATTGTTGCGCAATTTACATTGCGCACTGGCACACGAGATATCCTAGTGTAGTGTGTTCATGTACGAGAACGAGCACGTGGATTTTGTGAAAATATAAGAACATACATAAGTAATGAAATTTTTAATCCAAACAATTGATCTGTGCGAGATATGGTGATTTTATTGATAATGATTGGCACTAAAGCATCAATGAAATGTATATGTCATCTGTAATTAAAGAACTTTTGGGTACTTTGGCTTTAATTGGCTTTAATATGCAGTCGATTGAATCGCATTGGCTGATAATCAGTAGTTATGAAGAAATTCTTATCACTTAAATAGTTATAATTAATTCAAATTCAAATTAGCATCATAAGTATGAGAATATTTAAACAAAATTTGTAGATGAAAAAGAAGGATATCCGATAATTATGAATAGATAAATAAATCAGAGATAAATTGAAATGCTTTTACTCTAAATTAATGATAAATATAAGAAATAACATGGCTTGAAATTCTTCTTTTTTTTTTTTATTCCATACATTTGACAATTATAAAATTGCTTATTGAAAAATAAATGCAAGGTAAAGTGGCAAAAGAAATACATAAATTACAGAGATAATTATTGTAATACCAGCATACAGAGAATCAATTAATATCTAAAAATAATCGAAATTTTCTTACCTTTATTCTTTTGAAATATTATTATTTTAATATAAATGCAAAAGTATAACTGTAATGCAAAATAGTATAACTATACCTAATTTAACCGATCGTCTAATGTTCGAAAGTAATAAATAACGTGTTGAATACTGTATATCATACACTGTGCGTATAATTTCATTACATAATAGCATTTTATACTTGGAAGTTCATAACAGCTTACGAAATGCATTCGCATGGACGTAAATTTATTCTCATTAATTTATTGTATTTGTACATAATATTATACCGATTATTACCTAATGTGAAAAAGTACCTTGGATAAATAATTTGGAGAAGGTCATTCAACCATTTTGCCTCTACCATCCGTGTCCAAGATGTCAATTATCGCTTCCTTCGTAAAAAGAGCGAGGAAATGTGCAAGAAAATGTGATTATTCATTCCCTGATAATCCTTGCACTATTATATTATGTTTGTTATTGGCTCCGCTCAATCATTGCATATCTCTTTCTTTTTCGACGTATTGTAAAACTCCCCTACTCGTCACTAATCCCATTAACATTCGACTTTTGTCGGTTGAACTTTTCTTCTTTCTACGTAATTGCGATTTTTCTACTATTTGCCAGAGATGTTCGCAGACTGTATCTTTCTCATCCAAATTATTATGATATACTGTAAAGCTTTTCCTACCTTTCCCCATACCATATTAATTGTTAATCATCATTGTAATTGTTAATTTGTTATTCATTGTTATTCAAATTGTAACCCATCATGTTAATTCACAATGCTACCACAATACGTTAATATAATATGGAATATTGATAAAATTTTAAATGGAAAAACTTGAATTTATCTCGCGGTAATGTAAGTAAATAATTTTAATTATAATTTTCCATCCTCCTGCTAGATTTCAAATATTAAAATATTAGTCCAAAATACTATTCTACGCGAGAGGAAAACAATTACATAATGTTTGGCTTTGTTGGCTATCATTTTTTTTTTTTCTTTTTCACAGACTAATGAAAGTTGCGAATTGAAATCCAGTCAAGTTTTTATTTACCAAGCGAATGTACAAGTATTTATTTCATCGAGACTTAGTAATGGTTCAATTTCGAATGGCCAATTGTTTTTTTCAAGTATTGTTCTACGTAGCCGGCAATGTTTTCACTTTTTTGTGTTGTTTTATAACTTTAGTCACGACATGGCGGGCTGATCTCTTTTTTTCTTCGCTTAAATTCGTTTAATTCGTTCGACGGAAATGTCGATTGGATTGCAGAAAAATCTCGTATAAAAATAGCATTCGTCAAAAATTATTTTCGTCGTAATTTATTAATTTGACAAATATATATTTTGGAACTGTCAATCGTTGTCAATCACTTTTGACAAACGTCAATTCTCTAATAACTAATTTTCGAAAATGGAATTATGAATTCTTAGTAATATGTCGTCCTGTCGTCTGTCATGTTTATATTAATGATAAATTGTAAAATAAAAAATTAATAAATAAGAACGAGCGAGCGAATTTTTATAGAATAGACAAAACAAATTGAAGATACGTTACTCCGAATCGTATTTTTTATTTACCAATAGTTCGGACGGTTATTTAATGCAAAATCGATGAATGATTATTTGTTCCGACGATTCTTAAACGGATAAAACAAACGTCTATAGATTATCGCAGAGAATCAAATCATTCCCTAGTTTACAAAAAACATTGTTAGGCGACATTTTCTAAATTCTGAGAAATGAAAAAAGTAAAATAAAAAAGCTCCAGCATTCAAAGTCTTTGGCATTTTCCGCGTTAAGATATGCGAGGGATTTCTCCGTTCGGGCTTCAGAAGAAAGCATTCGAGGGATTTTCGCGAAAAAAAATGAGCACACGCTTGCAGTCCGGAAATTTTCGTAACGAGTATACATATGCAGAGAAGAGAAAGAGATAAAGAGAAACGAAAAAAGAGCGAGCGAGAATGGGAGAGGGAGAGAGAGAGAGAGAGAGTGAGAGAGTGAGAGGGCGAGAGAGAGAGAGAGAGAGTGAGAGAGTGAGAGGGAGAGAGAGAGAGAGAGAGAGTGAGAGAGGGAGGGTGAGAGAGAGCGAGTGAGAGGGGGGGGGGAAGAAAGGTTCGATGTCACGACAGCGACGCGATTCAAGCGTACGGCAGATATCGTAGCTGCAGCAGGACAATACCTCGTAAATGCGAGGGTCGTGGTTTGTCTCGTTGCTTTATCGCTCTTCCCCCCCCCCCCCCCCCCACCATTTCCCCCCCCCCCCCCCGCCCCATCACCATCGTCCCACCCAATCCTCTTCCTTTTCTGACCACCGACGGCCACCACCACCCACCCACCCCGCCACTCAACGCTCTCACTCACTATCCGTATCTATTTCCCCGTTTCCTCTTTCTTTCTTTTTTTTTTTTTTCCTCCTCTTCGTGTCTCCCTTTTTCTTTTCTTTTTTCTTCACCTTCTTGTATCACCACAAATGCGATAGATATAGGCTTCATGGGCTACTAGTTTTCGTAGATTCTTTGGGGGAAGAGTGGATTTTATTGAGTCTTACATACAGGGACACGAGCACTTGGCGTTTATATTGTACTTGTCGATGTTGAATTCTTAAGACAAACGATTCGATGTATAACGTAAATATTTTTTTTATCGCTTCAATATTATTGCATTGTGCATTGCATTTACAAAGCGCCGATTATTATTTTACATGATAAATTTGTTGATCACAAACAGTTTCATTTAGCACGTACTGTATGTTATTTCAATAATATTAAAAAAAAAAAGAAGAAAAAAAAGCAATGAATTTTTTTTTAAATAAACTATAATTTATGACATAGTACGGTATCTTTATATATTAATAAAAAAAAAAAAAAAAAAAAAAAAAAAAAAAAAAAAAAAAAAAAAAAAAAAAAATAAAACAGAATGAATGTTGGGGGAATTGTGTGGGGATTAGGTGTGAAATAAAATAATGATTAATTCTCTATTATATTAATCTTTATTTCCTTTCCAATACGAGATGGCTATGGGAATCTAGAATTGCTTATCAGTTTTCTTTGTTTTAAAATTTTGCTTGACTTATTTATTTTCACTTTATCTCGTATTTACTTATTGCAAATACGTATCAATAAATTACAAAATAATAGAAATAATATGAGCGCTAATCAACCAACGTCCGACATAAAAAAACAACTGCAAATGACCTTATTGTTGTTTTAATGTTAAATGCAAGTACGCGGACCCTTGATATTCCCTAC
>NW_011948431.1:3915572-3974807 GCF_000503995.2 Ceratosolen solmsi marchali | reverse complement strand
AAGTGGCGATTTCTTCTTGGTAAGTAATTTGATATTCAAAACAGCAGCAATCGCAGTCACAACTTTTCAATTCAACTAGTAATTCGCGTATTCAAAAGGTCATATCAAATAGCTTCGGCGAGCCTTGTTCACTCTATTCTTTCTCCTCTCTCCAGCATCTCCTCTACCTGGGCATGAGAGCAAACCCGTATAGAGGAGTAAGCGTGCATTGGAGAGGAAGGGATAGACGGAGGAGACTTTCTGAACCAGGGGGTAAATTCCCCTCCTCCCCTCTCTCTCTCTCTCTCTCCTCTCTCTCTCTCTCTCTCTCTCTCTCTCTCTCTCTCTCTCTCTCTCTCATTTACATACTATAGAGTCTGAGTATATGTTTTGTATAGAGTGGCGCGAGCCGAGCGCCGCGTAGAACTCGGCCTGTCATCCAGTCGAAACTCGGACGCGACTCGACGTAGAAGGAGTTTACGCAATATCCTCCGCAGGCCACGCGCTCGACGTCGACCTGCATACGTTCTCTCTCTCTCTCTCCCTCTCTCTCTCTCTCTCTCTCTCTACATCACTATATCTATATCTATCCACTCACCGATTCCCCTTCCAACCCGCGGCGTTCAAGTGGCCCGGACCTTCGACACATGCGCACTCGAGAAGCATTGACTTCGCCGTTTTTTACTTGACGTGTACCTACTTTCGTCTATCCAGCGGTTTGGCTTTTGTGATCGGTTCCTTTGTGATACATTGAGCTAGTGCCTTCATATCTTGCGGAAGTTTTGTTGGTTAGGTGAGGAGTGTGTTGCAATCATGCCCAGGTGATGGCTCGATTTTTCTTTAATCCCCAAGTACGTTAATATTCACTCTTTTAATTTCATTTGCGTTAGTAAAGAGTATTATGTATCATAAAAGAAACGAGTTTTATAATTTTATGAAACAGTTGGTATATAAGTATGATATGAGAGAGAGAGAGAGAGAGAGAGAGAGAGAGAGAGAGAGAGAGTGTGTGTGTGTGTGTGTGTAAAAGAAAGAGGCTTATCGAATAAGAATACTATAACATTTCTCTCCATATAAGTAAATATACAAATCTCAAAATCATTTTTTTTTCTTTACATCGATATGATATGGAACCGATGCTGTTCTACAGTGTAACGGATTTCTTATATAATGTTTTGTTATTGCACAAGCATATTTTATATTTTAATTACCGTGGTTGAAATGCTTAACCGAGTATAGATTGTAGGCGGCAATAATGTTGCGTGTAATGAATGAGATTGTTTTTTTTGTTTTTAAATATTCTTAATATCGAAAAGAAAATGCTATCGGTAATTACTAGTAAAATATTAATGTATGTCGTGTCGATTTTTCTTATTTTCTAAATAAAACGTATCAAATCGTGGGCTCGTATAAGTTAACACATGTAAGTAAATAAAGTAACGAATAAAGGACTAAGATTTATAATTATTCAATCAATATGCATGATATAAAGGTATGAAAAATTATAAATAGATCTTAACTAGAAAAGAGTTCAACTTGAATAATAATTTTGAAAAAATTAACGACTCTGCCAAGTACTTAGTTAAAATATTGTCATTATTATTATTATTATTATTATTATTATTATTATTATTATTATTATCCGTTTATTAATATTATTATTATTATCGTCAGAGTGTGAAAGAAATGTGACTACACATCTGTATGTGCAAGTACTTATTGAAAGGAATAAAATCCGTAAGATTGAGAGTGAAGGACTAAGAAGTATCGGGTCCCAAGTAGAGAGCAACAACGGTTTCACAAGGTCAAGTGGAACGGCATCCGCCGTGACGACTGATAATAATATTGTACGCGTATCAATTACAAAAGATTTATACGAGCTCAGTCAATTTTGTAAAAAGATATGAAAACTTGTAATTTTGTAAATCATCTGTAATAGGCACAAAAAAAAAAAAAAAAAATTAAAAAACTGATATTCGCGCATTTGCGGGCAAAACAAAAAAAAAAAATAATTTTTTTCTTAATATTAGCATAGCTATATATGTATGTCTATATTAATATTTATCATTTATAATGCTAATTTTGTCTTATACTTTTTGTAAACGACTAACGTTGCCACTCTCTACTTGCCTTGTAAAATCATTGCTTCCTATCTTATATTTTACAAATATATTTCAAAATACGTCCTAATAGATAGAATCCTAAGCTCGAAAAAATTTACGCAATGAAATATGATCATACGAAATGAACACATCGATATGTCATATTATCATAATTCTCGAAGCGATTAAAATTAAACGCCAACAAGCAAAATCATATCTCGCACTATCAAATGATAGTAGTAACATTGCTTTTACCCTACGAAAACAAGACGAATAAACTACGCTTTATTATCATAATTATTAATATTAAAAGGTTTGGCAATAAATATGCCGATACACGCAAATCGGCTCATACATAAATCATCTACTTCACGAAATCGGTCATATAATAACATTAAAGCGATTGAACACGATTAAATCGGACCCAAACGAGCCACTCTCGCGCTGATAGCATTTAACGTCGACGACGTATATGACACGTGATCGCTAACGCCAAACTGACCCCGAAGAAGCGTTCTTCAGAAGTTTTTCTAATCGAGTTACGCAAATTCCTCCTATTGTGGTCTGCCGTGGATAAGCTAGACATCGTCGCGAATCGAGTGGTCGCTCGTAACCGGGACAAAGCCGCGAGCTAAATGTGATAATGATAAATCGAGTGTACCGTATTTTTGTACTTGTGGCAAGAAGGTTCGTTGAGTAACCAACGAACATGTTGCACGAATCGCCAAAATCTCCTCCAAACGGCCATATTTTATTTCCAATTGAGCGAGTTAGCCCTATTAAATTGCCGATTGATTATCATTTCGATATAGTGTCGTTCGGGAAGTGACTGCGAATTGAAATTATTGAGCAGCTGGTTTTTAAATGTGCAACCATTGAATCTGGACAGACGTACATCTATTATTTATTCTCAGAGTCAATATTTTATTTTTTTTTATTTATAACGTAAGCGTGTATAAATAGTGCCAATAATTACAATATTTAATAAGACGTAATGTAGTTGAGTGCCTGTCAATTAAACACGTGCGCATAATTCAATATCCAACATAAATGCGAGACATTTATTTTTATTTCAAGCATAGATATTTTCAAAAATCGTTTACATCAATTGTACCTTAAAGTTACGTGCGCCGACTATTTTATACGACTACAATCTTTTTTGTCGTTTTCTCGATTATTAATATTACACCCGCTATCAAGTGGTGGTTTTTTTTTTTTTTTTTTTTTTTTTTTTTTTCATATTGGCAAATATTTCTCCAAATGACAACAACAAATTATATAACGTAATTTTCACGAATTATATCTTATCACTATTGTGTGATTGCGTGTTTAAAATGAAATTGAAAAATTGTGATTTTATGCATAATTTATAAGCAGAAAATACTAGTGTTTTTTTTTCTTTTTTGTTTTTTAATTCTAAACCTGTTTTGTGTAAATATCAAGATACATATTTATTTTAACGACTTTAGAAAGTCATTATTAGAAATAAGAACAAAATTTCGTAAAGTCATTAATTTATATAATTAGCAACTATTATAAAACTAGTGTTTTTTTGTTGTTTTTTTTGTCTTTCCTGTAACCCTTCAAGCATATTTCAATTAAGATAATAAGAGAGAAAGATATCAAATTATTTTATAAATACAAAAACAAAGTTAAATATATTCTAATGGATACATATAACAAAATGACGAAGCATTATTATAAGCAAACGAAAGTTATTATTTTGTATATCTTGATATATTCGATAGTTGTAGTTTTGAAAAAATAGCACTAAAGACAGAGAGAGAGAGAGAGAGAGTGGCAAAAAAAATTGTTCAATCGTCAATTATAAATCACAAAGTGTAAAAATTTATTAAAAGAGTACGTGTAAGTTTCTGAAGCAAGAGGCAGGAGAATATTCATCACCTCGAATGTTATTTTTTTATTTCCTTTTCTTTTCTTTTTTTTTTAAGCAGAAAATTTTCGAATAACTTCATCGTCGCTTAAGCCAATAAATACACATTCCACGTGTAAAGTGTGTATTGCTTGGGATCGCGTGGGCATGAGGCAGACTCTTTCTCCCTAAATAAGTCGTCGTATCGCGCGCAGTTCTCGCCCGTCGAGGAAAAAACGACGAAGACCGAAATTGTGAAAACGAGCCGGAAATGGTTTGGGACGACAGACTCTCGGTGAAGGAGGTAATGGAGATCAAGAGGAAAACGCCACGATTCCCATCGCGCGAGCGCAACTTCGCTATGCGACGTCGTGGCCCGCGACGTTTGCCGTCGCTTACGAGCGCAACTCTCATTGGACGTGGAGGAGGAGAAAGTGAAGCTGAGGGGAATAATTTCGAGCCGCCCTCGATCGACGGTAGAATCGCTGAAAAGGTGGTTAAGGAGGAGGAAGATGAAGAGGAAGTGGCGAAGAAGGTGGATGAGGAGATGCTGACATTGTTTAAATGTCGAGCCGATAAGCCAAGCGAGTAAGCAATAGTTATGAGGATGCTATTTATTTTATTGTTTCTGTTTTGGAAGATTGATAATTGGTTTGACTTGGGAAGGTAACTAAATAATTTGTACAGATGCAGTCGTTTAAGATTAAGCATTCGTTTAATGGTTTTGAATATAAAATTATAGTGGTCAATGCAATTGCATACAAACATTATATGACATAAGGGTTTTACAAGACTAACGACTAATATGTTTTGCATATATGCCAATTCGAAACCATTGTTGAAAATTTTCAAAACGTAGATAATAGTAGGAACGCTTAAAAATAAAATTACACAATTGTGAATATTATTAACGTTCTAATAAATCAACAATATTATTTGAAACAATGGTAAAAAGAAAAAAAGATCGTATGCTAATTTATAATTTTAATTTCAAATTAATGAGACTGTGATTGAAAATGACCAAGCGAGGTTCATTTTAGTATTATTAAGCATAATTCATAATAAATTCATTCGACGTTCAAGCATATGAATTCAAATGGTCATAATTTCTGGGAATGGTATATTAAATAACACAACGTAGTCGTAAGCGTAGGAAATTATTATGGGATTGCCTAGTTTATACATCATCATTTTATTCTCAAGGTTTCCAATACGTTTTGTTCGGTATAAGATAAATATAATAAACTATATTCGATTTAAAGGTAAATTTACAATTTTTAAATATATTCATTGTAATAAAAAATTTATTGCATAAACTATATATATAATATAACTATAATATAACATAACATATACATAATATAACTGATTAAATCATATTTGATGTTTTTGTTTAATTTTTTGTTCCTTTTATTCTTGTATTATTATTATTATTATTATTATTATTATTATTAATATTATTTATTTTTTAATACTTTACAAGTCCATTATAATTTTTTAATTCCAAATTTTTAAATAAAGCCTATTTATTTAAGCATGTCATAATATGGGGATTAGTTTGCATATTATCAGATTTTTCAATTTAAAGTGCAATAAAAAAATAATCATTTAACGAAGCGAGATATTTTATAAAATGAAATGTAAAAGCAAAGTGTAGTTAGCAGTGATTGAGTAAGTTTGGAAATCGAAGGAAATTAATAATACATAAATATCAACGCTATGTTAAATTTTACATGATCGTTAGACTTTAAAGAGTAAATAGACTTTTCGTATTAAATTATGAATAAATAAATAATTATGAATGATAAAATGAATTATAATAGGGAAGACAGAGAGAGAGAGAGAGAGAGAGAGAGAGAGAGAGAGTGAGAGTGATAAATGAAGGAAGCGAAGAAGGAATACGTGTGGAGAAGTTTAGTGTGCCAGTGATGCAGACTGATCGATTATTCAATAAAAAACCTTGAAAGTCATCGTCACGTGCTGAGAAGATTTTTATTGACTATTCAATTGGCCATTTTAATTAAGGAATAAGAAAATCCGTGGCAGTGATATATAACTTGGCTAATATTGTTGTACGTTTCTATTTTTTAATTGTGTAATATTGAATATTAAATCTTTGAGTAAATAAATAGTAGTGCATAGTTGTTTGGACAATGTTTACTGTTCAGAAAATTAAATTTTCACACGTTCAATTATGAGTTACGCAGATTATTAATTTTGCGAGATTATCATAATATGTATTAAATTGTTTTTAATTCTGTTAAAAATTGTTTTCAAAATATCTTTTATTACAAGAATATAGAAAGGAATTCATTTGTATTAGTTCTCACGAGAGTAACCTTTTTGACGGCGTACATTTAAATATTTGAAATGTTATCTAGAATACAATCATATTTTATTGACAAATTTACATTAATATCAATTAATACATACAATTAATATAAATAAATAAAATTTACTTTTTTAACGATAAATACAAATTTATCCATTATTTGATAATTAAATTCTAATTTATGCACGGAATTTCTATTAGCATCAAGAAAACCAAATTATCCTAATCGTTTAAAAAGTTATCAAAATAACGAAGGAAATAATTTCGCTTTAGTTGAATTATGTGCAAAATTTAGTTTTACACATACAAAACGTGTATACAGTGTTTGAAATAATATCGTCGATCGTATATAAAGTGTGATAATAGTCCGTTCACGTATTATCAATATTGTCTTCTCATTATTCTATTGTCCGTAAACATAAAATGTTATTACTATATAAGAATTTATAGCGTCTTTTTCAGATTTTGCTGATTATATTGTCTTTAAGCTCAATTTTATGTATCTTATGAAAATTAATATTTACTTTCGATATATTTACTTTCGATTCACATTAAATTTAAAAATTTAATATTTACTTATTATTAATACGTACGAAATTTAATTTCATTTATAAGTAACGTAGTTTTGAAAATTAAAAAATAATTCATTGTAAAATTTTTTTCATATATTTCTATACTGTGGCTATGACAGTTTAGTTTAAATTATATGAATATGCGAAATAATATTAGAATGATCAATAGTTGTTTGATAGTTTATTTGAAAATATATTTAATTTTAAATTATAAACTAAGAATCATAAATTCAATAATAATGGTTATTATTGCGAAATATTATTAAACTAATATTAATTTCAAGTTTATTATGTTTTATATTTCCTTGTTCGCTTTATCCGTTTCAATTCATAACAAAAGGCTTACGAATATTAACAATAGGAGGATATTTTTGAAAATGTGAGTATGTAACAGTAGATTATAATTAAATCGTTTAAAAGCCAGGATATTGCGTAGAGGTGACATGTGACGAGGCTTTGTCAGTAAGCTCAGGTGTAGAAGCCCACCCCAGCTTAAGCGAAGTAACCTTTCACATTATTAGCTATGTTAGTTTGATGACACTGAGCTAGTCTTAATCATTGGCTGGCCGAATATTGTGTTTATTTTATTTTACAATTATCATTAGCGAACTGATTTATGTGATTGCAATTCTTATATCACTAAAAAAATGAAAAATATATGCTATAAGAATTTTTTTTTTTTTTTAATTTGATAACTGTTGCATAAGCTACTCTACGATTTCGTGTTAAGACAATAAAAATGTTTGCACATGCAATTGACAAATACAAAAATATTTTTGTAAATTTAGATTATAGCTTTTAAATAAAAGTTATAATATCTCAGATCATTTCTGGACTTTCTATCATAAATTAATTGGATATTGAATACCTATTTCATTATATTATAATTGATTTTATATTTGTTGAAATGTAATTCGTTTTAAAGTATTGTATAATACAGTAATAGTTAATATACTTATATGATCAACGAATTTTTTCCCTATAGTTATTTGATAAATGTATTATTATAATAAATTTATTATACATAATATTGCAGTGTATTATACTATTAAACTAAGAACGTAGTTGCTCGATAATTCCCAAAGATCTTTAATGATATATTTTATATTATCTCTTATGATGATTATTGCTTATTACGTGCCAAATTTAGCAAGTTCTCTCATCTTTATGGTTATGGATGCGCGGATTGACGAACATCGTCGACTACGTGAGAACGAAATGTGGGTCATAATCACGATGAATCATCAACACAGAAAAAAAAAAGTTCTCCAGCATGGTAAATCGGTGATCTGTGCACCACCAGTGAGGCAAAAACTTACTTAAAGATCCAACCATTTTCTCTCTCATTTCTTTTAAACAAACTGTTACTTTGCTTCGAATTTTTTAAGTCAATCACAAGCACTTTGTACGTATTATCCATATTTTATTTCTCTTAAAATTTTGACTTCATTTATTCAAGGATATGAATGCATCATTCACTACATTACTTATAAAAGAATCTACAGCCAAAGTGAATCAGAAAGAGGCGAGCGATATGAGGAGGGGGGCAGAGAGAGAGAGAGAGAGAGAGAGAGAGAGAGAGAGAGACAGACGAACAGACAAACAGACAAACAGACAGACAGACAGAATAAATATAGTTATATGATAAGAAAGAGCGGGACAGAGGAGACGAGAGAAATAATTGGTTATTTGGAATGAATGAAAATACATTTTTCATATTAATTATTAGATTTCTATTTTACGTACATAAATTCTTTTTAATTATTTATGATTTTAAGATAATTCCAAAGATACAATAATTATTATTTTAATTAATGTAAACTGTACAAATATCCGAAGAAACTTATTAATATTATAAAACATTAGACTATTATAAAATTAACAAAAGTCAAATTGAAAATATATTAATTCTTAACATGTTTTGTATAAGTTCAATATTAAACAATAAAAACTCAAAAACATTGTTTATCTTAAAAAAGTTAGGCATCATAACAATGTTGTTCGATAAAATAATTATTTTCTCTTATCGCTTGATCGAACAAATATCCTCGACCTTAATTATTTTCATCTTGTCAGGCACATTCCTTATGATATCAGCAAAAAATATTTACCCTTTGCTATTAAAATCGCAATGCGCGAAATTAAATGGCTTCCCCTCCATCCTCGAAATTCGCCTCGTGTTTGGTTGCGTTGGCAGGTGAGTGACAAGGACGTATTTTGGCACTCGTTACTAACTCTCGCTCCATTCTAGTCTTGAAGCCGAGGCAGCGAAGTCATTGCCAAGGATAGTCTAACGCAATGACATTTTCATTGGTTTGGCTTGGATAAATCTTGAACAATTGCAATATTAGTTCGTTTATAACAAGACGAGGGCACATAATTCTGTCAATAGTTTATAATTCTATAAATCACGAGTAAAACAAAAAAAAAAAAAAAAAAACTGATGCTTTAAAGTAAATTTTGTATTCGAGAAGGTGAACTTTAAAATAAAGCATAAAATAATCGTTCAGTAGAATTAATCGTAACAACGACATATTTATATTGAAAAAAAAATAAATATAAAATGTAAAATAAAATTATAATTTTATATATAATAGTGTTATCGTGAGGTATGTGAATTATTTGTTCACTAATAAAGAAAAATACACTCGTAGAAGATTATGGTTGAACAATAAGAAGTTAATACGCTTATACAATAAATGTAAAATGTTTTATAGTTCAAATGAAATTTTTGATAATACATATTAAAAAATTTATGAAATTTACTATAATTAATGTTGTGAAATTTTAAACGATTATACATAATATTTTTATAATTTTAGAATGTATTTAAAAATTTGCATCTTAAACTGGTATTGAAACTACGTTTCGAATTTTGCATTTAAAAATTTCGAATTTAAATATAAAAGCTAAATTGTTGGGAATGTTCAATGTAATAGTAAGTACATACTTGTCGAATAAACTTTTTTTTGCATAAGATTATTAATTTTTCTTTTATGTCCGTTCAACAAAAGTCTTCTGGTACAATATATAAAAGTTGTTTTTTATAATGAAAGAAATACCCGTTTTGACATCGATGAGTTGAAACAGATTTTTTTCCCTTCAAATGTTGATACATGTTCATTTGTTTATATGAATAACAAATAAAATATTTGAAAATGCAATATCAAAAAATGACACGAAAGAAATAAAGATTTAACCGAACTCAGTTTTCCTACTTATAGAGATTGTTGGAAATTCGAAGAAATTTTTATGTAAAATATATTATAATTATTATAAGCATTATGAGTGATAAAAAACGTAGATATAGCAAAGTAAGCATAATAAAGTGTCAATATTTTATCCAGATATTTTATAGAAATTTAATTATTAAATGTTTATGACAAATTACAAAATTATGTATATAGGCAATTCATTTAAACGGTAACATTTAGAAATATTTTAATGAAATTATAGATATTCCAATCGTCGCTAAGCTTCACTCGAGCTATGCCAATTGAATTTGCAACATTAAATAATTTTATAACTTATATATATGCAAATAACTTTAAATAATTCAAATACTTGGTAATTCTAGTGATTATGTTTGTATTTGCTTTTTGTTTTAAAAACATTGGACAGAAAAGAAATGGTAGAAAAGAGAATGAAAAACAATAACATTAATACTAGCGTATTAATTAATTTGTATAAAAGTCCTCTATATTGAATATAAATTTTAATAATTATAATTGAAATGGAATCATTAATTTTCTGACAGTGTCTATAAATTATTTTTCTCCGCACATTTAATATGGATGGAAGTCATTGCGCGTGCATGTTTTAAGATAAATATTATAAATTTGTTTCAACATTCTTGATTTTTAAATGAATTCCTTATTGCAATTATATTAATGTTTTATTTGCAATAAGCAAATACTATGAAAGATAGATAAGCTTTCAAATAATCTTATGAAAACTATATAAAACAGTAATAAATTATTACATAAAGTATACTAAAAATTATTATGTATAATGGATGCTCGTATGTAATAAAATTTAGCACCACGAAGTATTATAGAGGAGAAACGAATCTTCACGAGCAAGTTCGGAAAAGTGTAAGAAAGAGGAAGTGGGAGAGCGAGAGAAAATGGAAAAATCAAAAGTGGGATGGATGGAGAGAAAGAGAGAAGAGTAACCTGTTGAAGCGCTGTACAATTTTATGTTTGTACGTGACGTTCGCACAAACTTGAATAGAGCGTGCGTTAAAAAGTCGCTTTCACGAGGAAAGATCTTCAAGTATTTGAGCATAACCCTGCCAAAAGTCTGTCAACTTTATCATGCTGACGTTGGCCGCCAAAATGCTTATGTTTTCGTTGTGAGGTTTTCTATCGGATTTGCTTATATGAGGCGATTATAATCCGCCCAAATTACAACGAATAATGATTATGGAAAATGAAAATGTTATTCCCATTAAAAATTTATATCCATTCTTGATCGATATTTTTCTTATTTATTTGAATGAAATAAGATGCGCGAAATACGTACATTATTTGAGTGATTTTATGTGACTCGATAGTTTCAGTAGCTACGAGGTTGCGCAACAAAGAAGTTATCTTTTATCGTTAGATATTGGTATTATCGATTGGGTATTGATGTTTGAACATCTGCCTCAATTAAAGAATTCATAATATATTTAAGCCATAGCATTTAAGTTAAATATAATATTTAACAAATCGGAGTATAATAAGGAACATAGCTCCCCCCCCCCCTGCTCCCTCCCCCTCACACTCTCTCACTCTCACGAGTGTTGACGCAGACACACACACACACACGCGCGCACACGCACACGCACACGCACACGCACACGCACACACGAAAAGACAGACAGACAGACAGACGAACAGAGTACGGGAGCATACACTGTTTATATGTAGACCTTATTGTTAATTTAGTATAGAAGTTTTGGAATCGCGTACGAAGAATTTCCATGTTTGAGTGTTAACGCGTTGTTAAAAGGTGCGTACACACGCTGTTTGTTTGAATAACGATTTAAATATAAAATTGCGTTAGCCCCGAATGCTTTTTTTTGCTTTCAACTAACATAACATAAAGTGCTACGCGAGCGTGCAAGATACGTGCGTAAATTTTTATCAACGGTGATATCGGATAAATTAATAGATTAAAGGGGCACGGCAGGACCAAACATTAGCTCGCTCGCAGAGCCGGGGAATCCTGGCGTGTACGCGACCAAAGAAGTAACAGCCCCCGTAGTCCCTCTTATCGTTGAGAAACGGGAGGCGTAGGATTGCCGTAAGCAGCAGGGAAGTGAGCCGAAGGCTCGGCTCGCGCCTGCGCCGAGAAAAGCGCCAGTGCACGAGGTCCCGTGGCTCTCGTACCTCCGGTCAACCGAAGCCTCGTGGCGCTGGCGCCAGTTCCAAGTGCGCCTCCCTCGCGATTGCATCTCCGGGTCGCTCGGGCGCTTGCAAGCTCAGCCTCGGGGTCGCGACGAGCGATGCCCAGCCTCTTTATCTGTGTCCGCGTCTGCAGACTGTGAGAGGCACCTCGGTGAGTAAGATGAGGAGGAGAGCGCTCCCGGTATAGCGACAGACGTTTTTCCAGGATCGTCGAGCGTCGATGCGCATTTGCCCCTCGTCGGCTTCGCTTCGAGCAAGAGTTGCCAATTTCTTTTAGCCAGTATCCTTCTGGCGGGGTACTGCTGTGTCGTGCGACGTTTGTGCGATGAAATTTTAGTATACGTGTGTGAGCGCGCGCGCGCTACGTGTAGGACACGCAGAACTTTAGGATATTATTCGTTAAGCGATCACGATCTTGACGTTTCGTTGGCCATTAGCCCCGTGACTTTTAGGCGCAATACTCTTTCCACTCTATTCGTTCTGTAAACGAAGATTTATATTTATATGTAGTTAAGAGTTGGGCGATTGTGCGTCGGTTGACCGTTATGATTGCAGGTATCGTAAAAAAGCTCGGCTGTATCGTTGGATTAAAAAATTTACTTTGAATATGGAAAAAATTGTGGGAATGCTTTGAATAATTTATCTCATTAAAACCATGATGTTTATCAATTTTTCTCGAGATAACGAAACTGTTTTGCAATACATCGCGACATTCATTGGTAGTGAGCGGTCAAATGGTTATTTGTTTGTTTAGCTTCAATCTATTTCTATTGTGATGAGAAGTTTTTGTGGTTAATGCCGCAACAAATGTATATTTAAGACGTAAAAGCAGCGTCATTATATATAATACGTCGAATTTGGCATTTACCGCAATAATTATCTATTTATATTAACATTTGTATAATATTAACGTTCGTTTAATTTATCGAGCTCCCGGCAATATTTATTCATTCGATTACAAATAAAATATTCGATGTTTATGTTAGTTACTGTTAAAAAGAAATGATGAGGTTGTGAGCGAGTAGTAAAGGACAGAGTTTAGAGGGACATTTAGTGGATGACGATATCGCGTCGGAGTATTGTACTTGATATTTTCTAATATATTGTTGCATCCGGCTAATTTACAAATGTATTCTCAATCCGTCGGCACACGGCTATTTTTTTTTTTTTTTTTTTTTTTTTTTTTTTTTTGCTAAAAATTTTAAAGCACCAAAGGTGGAACGGCAAATGTTCGCTTGGCCCACGACGAATCGTTTCGATTAATCATTTAATTGCTCGTTTCTTTTATCTCGCGCTAATGCAATAAGCGCAGGTGAATCGCATTTAATCGTAAATCGCATTCCTCCTGACAACATAAATTCGGATCATTCAAATTAATCGCATTTAATATCGTACGAGAGATTTATTATTATTATTAAGGCTTGGATGGATAGCAGAGAATTCTTGATTACATTGAACTGTCAAAGCTCTGTTTATAAATATTGCGCGCTCGAAGGAATGTTGTTTAGTTTCCGGGATCATGAACATCAACAAACTTCTGAGAAAAAAAAAAAAAGTCAAATCGAGCAACTCGCCTTTCCTTAGATTTATCCGGAACAAGCATGAGCAGCGGCGCAGACACGGCCACGCGAATGCCGAAATTGATAGCGTAACGAGTAATATAATAAGGCCCAGTCGTTATTAAAAATCGAGCCAGCCGACGAAATCCCCGTAAGAAGAGGCTTCTTACCTCGCTCATCGTGTCGAGTTCTCGAGCTCCACCTCGAGTGCGCCCATCCGGTTATCCGCCGATGCGTCTTAGCCCTCCGCGCGAATCGCCGAGCGGCTTGGGCGAGAATAGCATAACTCGAAATTACGTTTCAAAACGATGCTGGCTATTTCGAACGGTGAGTTCGACTCGCTTCGTCGTTCGTTCGCCGCCGCTCGTGCCGCGGCATTTGCCTAATTAACAGTTGCACGTCCGCTAGACCAGGCCGCTTGTCAATAAAGAACTTATTGAGCGACTTTGTGGGAGCGCAGGGACGAAGCGCGTCCCGGGCCTTCGATGCTCAAGTCATTTGTGCAAGGCCCTGGTGTTTCGCGTAATTGCCACTGAGTCCCTGAGCGAAAAGGCCAAAGAAGCTCGAGGTGGAACTCGCATCGAATATTGGGTAATGTGCGCTCATCCACGAAATTTACTCCCCGATTTTATGGTTATCGATCATATTGATCGTGTACGTCCACACGTCGATTAGATGTTATGAAATTTTTCTGATTTTCGAGTCTGTACTTGTTTGTACTTTTTTTCATTTTCGTTATTTTTCTTTCCTTTTGCTTATAATTTGCTTATAATTTGCTTATTTTTGCTTTTTCATGGCATTCAGTTGATTGTAAAATTAAAAATTTCATTCGACAAGTTTTTGCTAGCACTACTTGCACCTCGTGTTTATAATTTTCTTATCTCTCTCACCGCCCAAAAACACCAACATTTTTTCATATTACGCGAGAGCACTTTAAAACGTAGTGCGTTAAGAATATTTTAAAACGCGTGATAGTACTAATGGAATATCAAAATTCATTTCAAGTATTGCGAAAGCTTCAAAGTCGCGAAGAATTCAACCAAGGATAAGATATATATGCACATATATGTAGATAATACGTAATTGTAAAAATGCCATTGACGATTATTTATGTGGCGTTTTGCACTGGTGCTTGCGCAAAAGAAAAACTATTTTCTCCATACTTTTATAGAGCAACAATGCCTATGCTTAATAAAATACTTTACACATACTGTGGATTTTCGCTTAGAAATAAATAATTTTTGTCTTATTTATCGTATTAATAATTGCGGCATGCTGCATTACCATTATATTTTTAGAAAAAAAATTTTTTGTGCAAAGTATATTCATTAATATATTCTTTTTATAACATCGACTTATCTGTATTATTATATCTTATCTACAGTTGAGAATTCTCGGCGACTTTAATGTTTTCACAATACTTGACAATGAATTTTCAATATTCATCTAGATAAATAAATAAAACTATTTCAACGTTGTTACGTCATATAAATTATAAAATCTAGTCAAACGAATATTTAAAACATAAAAATTTTCAACATTTATTCAGAAAATAAATAATATTTCTTTGAAAAATCATTCTTCATAAGATTGGCATATTTTTATTTTACTATCTTGTCAAAGTGAATTGAAATAGAATTTAAGAATGTTTGAATAATATACACTGCAATTTTTTCATTTTTAAAACTTGAAGGCAATTTTTAATTCTTACGAATTACAATTGTTAGTTTATTCGAAAATTGTCAATCACTTTCGACACTTTAAGTGCGTTTAATATTGCAAATAAAAAGATAATTCCAAATAAATTTAAAATTGCTTACTTAAATGAAATTATGCATGTCTAATGACGAGAGAGAAAAAATGATTATCGATCATAAACTTATCGAAACAATCTCTCAGTAGTCTTAAAAGGTACTTCTTTATTATTATTAGTTAACTGATCACTTAACTTCCAAACTTTTTATCATCAGCGATTAAGATGAAGTTTGATGAGTAAAGTTTCATACAATGATAAAGTTATACAGTTGTATTTATATAGTGAGTTTTTATCATTATATACGAAAGCCATGATATATAAATAATTTATAAATACGTGTGAATGGGCCTGTATGTTTTTAAAAAAAATAGTCGAAATCTGTTTTTCGAAAGTCAAGTGATATCTCAAGATTAGTTTCTGATAAAGTAGAAAAAGCTCTTGTATTTAAAGTTTTTATTTCTTAATCTTTTGAATAAGTACAAGTATTTCTCAAGAATAACATATCTTACTTTTTTTGTGAAATACTTTCTACGAAAGTTATATTTAAGTCAATGAATTCGTATTTATTTACATATTGATTGTAAGTCAAATATTTTTGTATAAACTATCATTTATCAGAAAATGATAATAAAAGTCCCTCGATACTTAATATTATGATTTTACTGTTTATTAATATTCTCAATTGCAATAATTCTATTTACATTTTTATGATACATTTCTATGATATTAATATTATTAAAAATTGTGACATATTAATTTTATATGAAAAAGATAATTTATTAATTTCTATTTTCTTAATATTCTTTGAATTTCACATATCGGTCAGTATATGTTTCACTAGGGAATTAGAGTTAGATTTTGGATGATTTTGTCGTCTTAAAGTGACATTTTCAGTCAAATTTTAAAGATTTGTTGATTTTTTTTTTTTTTTTTTTTAGACACCATTAAAATCCATAAAATAGCTTCTGTTTTAAGCCAATGACGAGCTCGAACGACGGTTTATAATAAATTAATAGTAGCGTGAGATACGCTAAAGCAGAAAGAAAACTTAGAGAAGAGGATGATTTCATACTCATAAACGACATTAGTAATAAATTTCATAATGTTAAAGCGAACGACTCGAATGCTTCGTGAATGACCGATATCAATAAATTTATATTTAATTGATTATTTGCTTTTAATATCTACGGATAAGAAACAAAAAAACAAACACATAATAACACATGAACATGAAGTTTTTAATAAGTTGCCAAATTTTGTACATAGAAATTATATTTCCGTGCATTGAAGAATAGTGTTAAGTATTTGGTACGAAGAGATTTACAGTGGAAAAATTTCCTCTAAAAATAATTCAGGGATTTAATAAAAAAATTTTGTTCTCTTATAAGGCCAGTGTAGTAGTCTGGCTGCCAACATTACATATGCGATTCAATGAAATACTTGTTAAAGTCGAAGAGTAATTCAAGCTTTAATAGTGCCTATAGAAAATCAGTCGACACTAAAGTTGAATGCCTTGCTAACATTAAAGCCTAAACATAAAATAGCAGTTATAATTAAATAACATTTCTCATTTAAATATGAATGTTATACCGTGTATTAAGTTGCTTTGATATGTAAATAAATCAGTGAATATCGTCATTTAAGTGTCAATAGATTTATTATAAATCAGGATGCTCGAGCCTCTCCCGTTTGCCAATCTCACACTTCATTCCCAATTCGGCATTTCGCGAAATTAACATTTAACCGAAAATCACACAAATATCGTATGCTAAAAGCTACGGGCATTATAAAATAAACGTCCTTGAGCTCCCCGTAATAAAGAGCCAACGGTGTGTTTTTGAATCCTAAGACGCATCCTCAAACACTGGAAACCTTGCGCTTGCGATCCTCTCGGCTTGCTATTGCAATGCGCAAGTCAGCAGCCCAAATCGGAGTAAGCAACACTGATCCTTCTCTATTCAGGGTAGGATCGAGTTATTCGGAGGCAGCGAGCAACCGAAACGAACGAAAAGCTGCACGAACGTCAGAGGGCGCCCAGGCCCCTCGGTCCCAGGGCTCAACAGTCGAAGATGAGCCCCAAGGGCCCGGGTCAAGAGTGCCCAAAGATGGAGGTGCGAGTGTCGTGCGTAGCGGCACCGGGGGCCGAGCCCCAGGGCATTCGCGTGCGGATCCCCGAGCCGAAAAAAGGACGCGAGCCCGCCAGAGGGAGATGCCCTTCCATGTCCGAGAAGGACATGTATAGGAAGGCCTTGCCCCTCGATAAGCGGGACAGGTATTCGACGCTCTCGGGAGCCGAGATCAAGAGAGGATTGGTCCCGTCGCCAGGCGAGCCCGACGTCCAGAAACGCCGGAACCCCATGCTCGACCGGAAGAACAGGTCAGCAAAACGAGGCTGCTTAGAATGCACGGGGGCGTTGAATTTTGTGGGATTAGTTGCTCGAGCGAAGATCCCCGGCTGCGGCTGTTGGTGGCGTTCGATCGATTCATTGGAGTTACGACAGGTAGTAGCGATTACTTGATAGCTGGGTGGGGGATGGTAATTTTTTTTGGGGGGGGGGGGGTGGGGGGGGGGGGGTGGGTTTTTTTTGTGGGGGGGGGGGGGGGGCAGCTGGTCGAGTTTTACCGCGAGGAAAGCGATGTTGGATTCAATGCTTCAATGCCAGCGTTTGTTTGTCCTTGCCCTCGGCTCTGCGCGCACTTGTCTCAGCACGGGCCTCATCGTTACAATCGCGACGTAACATAAAGCACGCTGGGCCTCTTCGTTTGCCCGGCCCTCGCCCTGAATTACGGAGCTTTCCTTTCGATATTGGGCATTATTAGGCGCGCTATAATAGAGCTGCGGCACCGCATTGTTATGGCGCCTCCAACAGCAATGAGAAATATTATCCACTTTCCATCGCGTAAAGCCACGCCAGTTCCACAAAATTCAAATCCTTGCCGTTTCGATGAGCGCCTAAATCAAATTCGAACATAATAAAGCAGGAAAGGTATAACGAACGCGCTGGCACCGCACTCGCGAACAGGTTCCCCACGATATCCGGCGCTGAGCTGAAACGCGGCTCGACCATCGGCAAATGTCCACTGGAGGAGGGCCTGGATCTCAGCCTCGCGCCCTGGCCCGGCATGAAGTGGGCTTGCGTCCGGGTTCTGCACCTTTACTGCAAAGTCTTCGACCAGTTCGAGCTCTTCGAGCTTATCGTTAGGTAATTCCAAATCGACTATACGCAGTGTGGATTTTACTTTGATTCGTTCATGTTCAATCAATTGTGCTGCCCCGTCTACTGTGTGTGCGTGCCTGTGGCTGGCTGTACGTACACCCACGTAGCTCTTCTTTAACCGTACAATGTCTTAGTGTTTTATTTTATTTTCCATAGCCGCCTGATTTTGCATGTCTCGAGCGTATCATTTACTCACAATAGCCATCTCTAATTCTTTCGTTTGCTGTGTACTTAATCATGTGTTTGTGCATAAAATGTTATTAATATCGTGTGGCATACACTAGACGTAGTTTAGTGATTTAATATATAACTTTTATACATGTTCGATGTTATGAAATAATAAAGTCTTTATTAGCTTGCTTTAATATTAGATACAATTAGCGCGCGCGCGCGCGTGTGTGTGTTAAATTGTGTTCATTTCTCAAGTCATTATTTATCATTGTATCTCGAAATCCTTTAAAGTTTCAATTTTCCAACAATTAGAGTGCAAAGATTTTGTAACCGATTACGGGCTAAATTAACTTTTTCCCTTGTGCTTAATGAGCCATATATAATAAAAGCGATTTCGTTAGATAAATAATAAAGAATAATGAGTACAATGGAGCCTAAGGGACTGTTCAATTAAAGTCCAGTTTACTTGAGAAAAATATTCTACAAATCGATTTATATAGTATTCTTCTTCTTCTTCTTCTTCTTCTTATTATTATTATTATTATTATTATTATTAATAAATAATCAAAAATATATTAATTCCACTCTTGTTACTAATAATTAAATAATAAAATTACGATTGTTTCGTCCGACTAAAATGTGTACGTCAATCTTATAACAATTAATATCATTATATTAGATCATTATATAATAAAATTTCATGGTTTATGCTACTTAACTCTAAAAAAACACACGCGCGCGTGTATATTCATTTTTCCGTATAGCAAAGTAATTCGATTCAATTTAAAACTGTAAGTAGATTAATATATTCTCAGAATTGCACGAACCTATGCATTCCTGGATAAATAAGTTTTTCATATTTCTCAATAATTATGGATTTGTTTAAGTACTTTAGAAAATGATGTAACTGTGGCATTTACAAAGTCAAAAAGTACTTTGTGAGAAGAAAAGGTAATTTAAATTCTAAAATAAATATCAGCATCAAAAATTGTCAATGTTATCTTAACCAGAAACGAATGTTGCTTAACAATCATAAGATATATTAAAAGCTTTAGTCTTTCGTATAAAGTTTTTAATAACAATAACAAATTAGTATTGTATGTTGGAACACTGTTTTGCTATTCAGATTGCCTTTAAAATATTATCTAACAATTAACCATAATTGTCCATAATTGTAATATTTATGCTTGCTATATTAAATTTTAATAATATGAAAATACTTATAGTCTGTATTATACAATGTAATTGTCATTAAATACATGTCGTAGCACATAAATAAATTGGGTAGAAAGTAAAATATATATCTAATTATAAAATAAAATATTTACACAATTAGATGCTTGCATGTAGAGTCCAACCGCCCAGATCTCACCTACGTGGCCGATTTTTCATTATGTGGTTGTTGGACTATGGCTTAGGATTTCCCTTCTTTTTTCCTTTTAAGCCGCGTTGATTCCCCCATTTCACACAATTTACTTCGACTGCTTCGTTTCACATTCCTGATATACTTTATAAATACATAAATATGCGCGCGCGCGCGCGCGCACACGCACACACACATTCTTTTCTCTCTATCCTGATCCCCTTCTTCCTTTCTTTTTTCGCTTTCAAACACGTATACATGTGTCGGAGAAGGAAATTTAATTTTGTACTTTGTAACCGTTAACTAACAAGATAAAATAAATAAATATAAAGTTTTTTTACTGCAATACTGGAGAACAATTAATTCTGAAATTTTTTCAATACTTTTTCATTTTAATGTTTTCAAGTTGAGTGAACAATAATTGATTATCATATTACGGATCTTACTATATTATATACTTTTCTTATTAACAAAATCTAAGGAAATTGAAAGCATTTTTTATCATTATTGTTTTGTCGATGTTTTTTTTTCACTCATATGTGCATTCGTATATTTATTTGTACGATGCACGATAAACATTCTCTTTATAATCTAATAATAAATTAGATTTTTCCCATCACTTAAAGGTTTAAAAAGTAATAATAGTATATTTTATTTAAAAAGGGTTAATAAATATTATTAAATATAATGGAGAAAGGAAAGAAAAAGAAAATTAAGAATAAAAGATATATGATCATATTAGTCAATATATTTTGGAAAATTTGTATATTTCCTTATACTGCGGTATGACTTAATAAGCATTGGCAACTAAAATCAGAATTAAATATGGATGTATAAGAAATTACCATTTTATCTGTAAGTATTAAAAATTATTCAGTGTATTAATCAGAAACGATATATAAATAGACAATTAACATCTTATGTGACAGATCCTAAAAAATTAATTATTCCAGTTTTAAAACATTTTCAGTAGGATTTAATACAATATTTCTATTGTATGAATTTATATTCATGCAATACTGCTCAATAGTTTTTTAATGTTCTGCATTGGCGTATTTGCGATATGAAGAGGGGCGGTGCACTTTGATATGGTAGGATAATTAATTGAAATGTTTGACAAGAGAAAACGAACCCTTTTTCTAGACTAACGAGCCGTTTACATCATCGTTATTCCCTCCTTTACCATTGTCGCTTGTACCGATTCGTTGGAGAATTGCATACAAGTGTCTCATTAAAAATTTATATCACAGTTCTGTGGAACCCTCATTCATCTTGGACATATCAAAACGTCTAAAGTTTTGAATTTGTGATTAAGTCGAAAATGTCTACTTATCTTAACACTTAAAATTACTTCCTATAAACATTTCACAATGTAGCATTAAATAGATTTTTATACCGTATTTAAAGTATTTCTTTATGCAATTACATATGTATATTTAAATGTAAAAAATAATTAGTTAATACAGTATTTTCAATAACAAATTTAATTACCGTTTTTTTCACATCTAATCTTAATCCATGATTATCAAATCTTAATAAGTTAATTATAATATTTTTTATTATGTATTATGTATTTCTATTAAATCTCTTCTATGATTAGAATTACTATACTATTAAAATAATTAGGAAATTACTATACATAATATATTATTTGTCCATAACAATTGATTGAAGTTTTATTATATATGAACAGTAACTATTATATCTCGTGTATTTTAATTTATAATATGCATTTACGATAAAGACGATCATTGATGATTAAATGTTGATGAATGGTTTAAGCATTGGCAAAAGCTAATATTAATAATTACTAATAATTAATTAATAAGTAATCGATAACTAGTTGGAAATCATAAGTATTTAATTAACGTTCATTTATATTAAGCATAATGTATGTGTGGTGGTTTCATCGGTACTATTCATAATTGAATTTCATAGAATATTGAATTATATCTTACTTTTCAGTATAATATACGTCAAATTATTTATAAAGTTTAAAAAATAATGTATGCACATATATATATATATTATATTTTAATTCTTAATTAATAAATTGTTTTAGATCGTAAAAATGCTTTATTGGAATAGCAATACATACATATATATTTATGAAAATTGGACGCGAATGATTAAGATGAATTTGAAAATTGGTAAATAATTATTTAAATAAGACAACCAAATTTATTATATATAATAAAATGGTTAGCCAAAAAAACTTTTTTATAAGCATTATGATTAATAATCTAAAAGCTCTTACACTTCAAAAGATTATGAGATTAGCCTTTTGCATAGAGAAATACGAATAATTCATATATTATTACGTTCATTATAATTTTAAATTTCAATAAAATTAATGCAGAAAAAATGGAGATTCGTAATTTTCGAATATTTTAAAACTATCTATATACTATAAAATGGAGTTAATATTATGGACATCACAGAAGAAGTAAAATAATAACGTTTGGTTTTAGCTAAACTATTTATTTATGTTTTAATAACAATTTTTTAAGATTATGCACGTTAGATTCAATATAAATATTAGAAGCCTTTAATAAATTCATACTTGATTAGCACTATTTCTAATACAAGAGTTAGATAAGTGACTTTTAAACAATATTTTTTCTAGTATATGATTTATCGAACCGACATATGCTTATGTTAATGTGTTTATTAAAAAAGTAATGAATTTATAAAAATATTTAATATAAATGTGTATCATATTTCATATAATTTTTTTTTTGTTTTCTTTTTCTTTTTAAGAAATTTGCAGTTACACTACAAAAAGTCCCAAGTTTATCAATAATAGAATATTTATGTAATAACATTATATGCTTTATTATATATCTTGATAATAACAGTGATAATGCCTTTTGTATTCTTATTTTGTCCTTCCATTATAATCTTATTATGAGCTTTGACATTATAAAAAGCACAACGATGTACAATAACGTCTACGATGAATGGAATATCGAGGTCTTCTCACGTCCCTTGAGACATTATATATTTTCAAATTTCCCTAAAAATGATCATTTTTCCGGCACTTAGTCGTGATTAACGAGCCTTTCATAATGTAACAAATACAGTATTCCAAAACCGTCCTGACAGTGACATTTAAAATTTTTGTGTGCTTCTTTATTGACATTTTTATTGGTATCAGCAGAGACAAAAATAATATGCCGACATTGACGTCAGATCCTTGATTTAAATTTTAAGCAACTTTATATGATAAACAAAGAAACACGTTGAGTTGTTAAGCATTTTTTATTGTTTAAAAATTTCAATACCTTTATATAAGCATGTAAAATTTTAATCTATACAGTGAAGTATTTTAAACTCTTTATTTATTTATTTATTTATTTATTTATTTATTTATTTATTTTTTTTTTTTGAATAGTCACTAGATTGATTTGCTTTGATTCTTATTGTGCTGTCTGATTTCAAGTTTTCTTTGCACAATTATATTTAGATGTACATTGAGGTTTACCTATCTCATGATTTAAATGATTTAATCTTACTTTTTGACTTACATAATTTTATTTCATTCTCAAAACATTTGTCATTTATGAACATTTATCCTTTACGTTATTTACTAAGGAGTCACAACGAATTACAAATTGCATTAAAAGTATCTTTACTGTAAAATATTTTAATGTAAATTAAAATGATATTATTATATGCGTTATCGTATACACATTGAAAATTTGTTTTACGAATAGTGAATTTCAATCGATTAGACTCATAATTGTTATCCAAATTAAAATCTCAATTATTAGTTAAATATATATTGTATTATTATACTAGCTCGATTCATTTTTGTTAGAAATTGAAAACTATGAATATATTTAGATTTAAAATAAAATAAATATTAATAAAACTGTGTGCATTAACAAATGATATAAAATTTATTTAATCAGTTTAAGTATGTACGTCGATAATTACATTTATTTTAAAGTTTTAGTTTTTGTATTATTAGAATCGGAGAATTTGAAGATAAATTTTTATTAACAATATTCGTTATTTAATTGATTTAATTGATTTAATTGATTTCACAATTCTAGCTTTCACTTACATAGAGTCAATTCGTTCATTAAAAAAAGTAATGTTATTGTTAGATCATTAATAAAATCAGATTTTATATAGTTCCCACAACTCCATTTACTATAAATAATGCAAGAAAATATTTTCAAATAAAAACTAAAAAAACACTAAGATGAAATAAAAAGTTACGTCACGCATCAAACGCATAAAGACAGGTTGTAAGTATCGAAATGCTCTTTTCCAAATGGATCGTTTCGAAAAAAAGTCTTCATTAGCACATTGCAGAGGGAAACGTAATTCTTATTCTTTCTTCTTCATCTTTCACACCCCCCCCTCTCCCTCTCCCTCTTTGTTGCGACTTTACTATTTCTCCCTATTTACGTTATTTCTCACTGTATTGATCATTTGCTTTATTTCATTTACCTTTCATAATCAGTTCGCACGAATCTTTTACGATAAAATTCAGTGGCATTGATAAATAAATAATCAAAGGAAAAAGTAACACATAATGGAAAAGGGTGCAACGTTGTGAAAAAGCGAATAAGAGAACTTGCACGATCGTTTGCCTTGGCCTTTAATACGACATGTAAGGAAGGGTGCGGTGGTTGATGCGCGATAAATTTCGGATGCTAAGACATCTTGCTAATTGTACAATTCACCTATCCAATTTATTTGGTCACGTATATTGCTTTGGTTTACGTAACATAACTAGTCATTCATTTCCTTTCATAGCCAGATGAATGTAGTTTATTATCTATTGACGCGGATGTTTTTCAATATTTTGATGAATTACGATTATTATCTACTTATACAATTCTGAGGGTGAGTGCTGATACTGAGGTGAAGATTATTATTGTGAATAATTCTCAATTTCCATACTTGAAATCTTAAATGATTTTTATATAATGAGTTCTTTGAATGCATAAAGGAATTTTCAATTTTTAAGCTTAAAAGAATTATGAAAGAGTATTTGTTTGCGGTTCCCGCGGTAATTAGTCTTTTTTAGCTCTAAAGATGCTACTAAGTTGTAAGGTTCTAATAGCAATGATTGTTATAAATTTTCATCGGAGTTTGAAGTCTTGAATATTATATGTATATGATTTATATTCAATAAAAAGTGTTCAAAACCATTGGCCTAATCAATTTATCTATGCATAGATTATATTTTAAATTCTAGATATTTTGTATTGTAGGTTCTAAAGATTTTAAACATGTATTTTCAATACAAATACAAAAGACAAATAATTTTAATGGTTAATTTCATCTATTTAATTGAATTCTGCTTTTTATTATGCCTAATCAATGTTATAATTAATAAACTTTTTAATTGAAATTATTAATTTTTATTACATTTTTTCCCCATAATAATAATATATACTTAGTAACAATACTTTATAATCTTTTACTTCAGTGTATTATTTTTTTAGTTAAAATTACATTAGTCGTAAAAAGTTAAGGTATATTTTATTAAGTAACTTTCAAATAAATTGCATCTAAAAAATAGATAATAAAAGTATTATTAAAAGAAACATTTAATTTTTGAAATATAATTCACTTGTAGTTAAATGCATACATTTTCATTTTAAAGTACAGAAAATGATATTAAGTACATTATATACACAATTCGAAATTTCATTTTCTAAAAACTTTACTCACTATAATATTATCTATATCACTACGTATTATTCCAAAATATCATTAGAAACTTGAAGCTTATTAAAATAAATTATTAAAATAAATTTTTGGAAAATTAGAATATAACAATATTTATTGTACGACTAAAGTCATTATATTTTATCTCTATATTTAATGAAACCAAGGAGGATAAATTGTGATAGTATTTGATTTTGTATCAAGATTATTCTGTATACGTACTATATAGAAAAAAGGTATTAATCTATTTGTCTCTCCATTCGAAATGATAATGTGAAAGAATATTTACGGTATTACATTAGGTGTCACTTTAAAATTATTAAATTTGTGCAATTTTCATTGAGAAAATACCCTAAAAATACCTTAAAATATCTTAAATAATCATTTAAAGTATTAAAAACAATAATAATAATAATAATAATAATCATGATAATAACGACAAAAGCCGTAGTACTAGTAGTAATATAATAGCAAATAATGACAATACATAATTAATAATAAATGTTGTTGATAATAATAATATAATAATACATAATGAAAATAAAAATAATAATAATAATGGCTGCAACAGTCACAATAACAATAAAAATAACAATAGCAATAACAATAACAATAACAATAACAATAACAATAACAATTACAAGATGATTACAATTACAACAACAAGTACAAGAAGAAGAACAACGGGCCGTGCTAAAACGAACGTGTAAATAAGCTTTAGCTGTCGCCATTGGCATCACTCGAGTTTGGCTTGTTAGCGATTGGACAACTCTCGGCAATATTTTAAAAAAGAAATATTTCCCGCCTTGATGATTCGTAAAAGGCATCATTAATGAATGAGCGATTTTCTCCGTCCATTGCAGGAAGAATTGCACGAGCTGCAAGTGTCCAAGAGAGGCGCACGACGTCTGTCATGACGAGTGGGTGTCGGTACGGGCGCGACTCGGACTCAAGGCCGACGAATCCAGGGACCCCGGCGGTTTCGATCCCAGGGATGCCGGACTTGCGTGGGCACCACCCGGACTACCCCCGCACAAGGTAAGTCTCGTTACTTTGTCCGATGATGAAGTTTCGTCGAAGTTCATCGTGAGCGCGGTTGGTCGGACAAGCGAATGTCACCACAGGATCGAACCAAATTTTTTTCACTTAGTTATCACGATCTTCTCGATGATTCTCCCGATTGACCATCCGTTCGAGGTTCTCATCCAGAAGAGCACAAAGATCCGAAAGTTGGAGGAATTAATGGCTGATTAAAATAATTAATATAATTGTAGCTAAATGCAGCTTAACGGCTTTGCTTTAAATACCCAAGAGTTTCATAGAATTTTATATCTTTCTCAACTTCAACAGTATTATCTTTTCTTCCTTATTTCAATTTAAGTTCAATAATTACTTTTGATACGTCGCCAATTATGAATGAGGATGAAGTGTATTTTTAGCAAAGCTAATTAAGGCTTCTGATTAAATTTAATTAACGATGGGAATTATAAAAATATTCAAAGAGTCGTTGTCTTTGATAGTCGCTTAATGATAACAATTGTCAATTAAATTGCATTAATTCTCATAAATTTCCAACTTATTATTAATAATATTAAACTTGTATAATAGAATTTCGATTTTATTGCCGACAAATAATCCGGGAATCATGATATGAGAATGAGTAAACTCACAATTTCAAAGTGCAATGTATTAGGAGAAGTAGCAAAAGCTTAAGTGCAATATATTTTGTTTCATCACATTCAAGCTACGACGTTAGCTACTGAGTATTTCCAGAGATAAATAGAAAAAAAATTTCCATTAATAAAAGTTTAGGCCAATATAAATAAAATATAAATGCAATTGCATAATAATAAATTGCTTAAATCAAATGATGCAAATATGATTATTCGTTTTGATTTTATTATATTAATAATTAATGATTAAAGCGCTATTTTAGACTATTTTATTTTATTTACTATTTAATTTCAGTATTTCATTCAAAAGTAAATTTAACCGAACGACACATAATAATAACACATTCACATAATACTGATTGAAACCAAACAGGTATTAACGCAATAATTAACATTATATTTGCCACTCTGTTTTTTTTAATAACTTTTATACTTCATAATTTTAGTTTAGTGCAAGAAGCCCGCTAGGTGTTTTTTTTTTTTTTTTTTTTTTTTTTAAAAAGTTTTTTTTTTTTTTTTTTTTTTTTTGACAAAAGTTTATTTGTTCTTTGGTATATGAGTCAAGTCTTTTCTATTTATATCAACAACTTTAGAAAACGAATGCAAATTATTGCAATATAAAATATTAAAAGATAGATAGATTTCATTTTATAAATGAATTTCTTATTCTTAATTGAAATGCTTAAATTGCGTTATTATGAATATAATAAGAAATTTTATACAGATATATCATTTACATTTTAGTATTAATGTACATTTCTAATTTTTATACCCGCGGAAGATAAAAAAATTACGAGTATTTTCAAAATAAACGTATTACGAATGGGGCAAGTTGAAAAGAATGCTAGTAATTTTGAACTTGCAAAGAAGATTGCATTTAGAATTTTATTTAATTGATAAATTTTACGAAAGCAATTAAATATATATATATATATATATATATATATATATAAGAAAGAAAAATTTACAATAATCGGAACTTACGTAAAGGCATTAATTGTGAATGTAATTTAGCTTCATTAATATAAAATAACTAAAGTCTAAGTTAATCTTTGAAGTATTTTAAGCATGCAGTAATTTAGTTGGATATTCGCTTGAGCTAGAAGTATATATTCGGTAGAATTAATACGTTTTTTTGATAATTAGCGATGGAATAATAACGATATAACTTGGCAGCGCTTATGATGAAACGAGAAGCCGAGTAAAAATTTTTTTGCCAAATCATATACTTCTCTATAATATTGATAATGAATAATTAAATTTATATTTACATTACATTAAAGCTCATTCTCTTCTTTTGTTGCTTTTTAATCATTTGGCCATGAAAACACGGAAATGTATCTAAATATCTCATTGCTCGTGAAAACGATGAATTAATATATGGAAAAAGAATTGCCACATATCTAATTAATACTTGACAAGACTAAATAATTGGCTTTATAAGATTTGAATGCAAACGAGCTATTGTTCTTTCGTAATTAGAAGTTGTCATTCTAAATTACTCTTATCAAATTGTTGAGAAGCAGATTTTCTCATAAAAATTTTGCATTCGGCTTAAATAGCGAAAATTTACGAATCGCTACTTTACTAAACTTTATGAAAAGACTATGTAATGTATTTTAAGTCGATAGTGCGCACACACATACGCGCCCCTCATAATACACCCACTCGCGCATCCCCCCTCCCCTGCAACGCCATTGCGAAAGAACATTTTCCTCTTATCCGTATTATTCGCAACTACGTGCATGAGTTAAGTAATTTTAACGAAAGTTTATTTAAGATTTTCCTATAAATAAACAATAATTAATTACTTCTTAAAGTCCTTTATTTCCGTATTAATCATCACGAGGTAAAAGTAAAGTCTAATACATAAACTTTCTCAGTGCGGATGTAACTAATTGCAACTGCGTTTAGCGTTTAGCTCTTAAACTGCACGCGCACGAACATTGGATGTTTGGCCTGTAGCCCGCCGTCAATATTTTCGGAAAACTTGTGATAACTGGCGTGTAACCTCGTCCATTATGAGTGTGCGCTTCCCGCCCCCCCCTCCTCCTCCCCTCCTCCACTCCTCCAATGATTCTTTTCCGTCTATCTGGCTGAACTTGAATAAAGCATTATATTATTAGAATATGCTGTAATGCGCTCATTTGCTTTTAGGGCCATTGATGTTCGAATGTTCATTTATCGGTGTATATGGCGCACATATTTCGTTGTAAAATGTTGAGCGTTAAAAATTGTTTCAAATGATTCTTTGATTATTTTTTTTGATTTTTTTATTTTGTTTTGTTTTGTCTCTTTTTATTTCTAAAGGAATTCCCACTTTTCCGGCGCTTTGATGGCAACAACAACAACAACAGCATTAATAATTTTCGGAAATCTTCAAAGATTGTAGGAAATGCCATAGGGCGTTTACAAAATATTAAGGGGATAATTTTTACTCGGAGACGGCATGGAGTAGCGAATTACGGGGATAAGAAGCATCGAGCGATTTCACATGCGACGGTTTGAAAATGGCTTATAGCTTATTTCATAATATGTCGTAAACTCCCTAAGCCATGCTTCGCAACAATTTCGAAATATTTAAATAATTCAGCAACTTTTTCGTATCTTCTCATACAAGATTTAACATTTCATCAAGTAATACACAATAGACAACTTATGCTTGGAATATTTTCAAATTTATGATAAAAATTTTTCATAGTCGACGCTCAATCGAGTTCCAAACGATTCAATCTTACGATTTATTTAAATGTAAAGACTTTTTATCCAAATAATCCAATAAAGCCTCTCGCGATTCCCACGGTAGTGGACGCAAAACCCAACCGCTGCGATAGCAGTCATCGACTGGTGCGAAAAAATGAAAAGAAACTCGACACCCACGTTCGGGCAAATTCAGCAGCAGATATCGCAAAACAAGTTTAATCATTCATGTTCAATGACGTTTCATTCAAATTCATGTTTAATGACGAGACTCTTTCTTGCCGTTCGCCAGGTGGAGGAGTACTTCTCGATGTTGCCATCGCTGTCGGTCCCACGGCTCGGGACTGCTGGCGAGCGTCACAGGGATCGCCAACTGGCGACTCAACTTCCGAAGCAGGACCTCGCCCGGGCCTACTGCCGACACCTCGACCCCCAACATTCCGTCAGCGCCGATGACTTCATGGCCGCGCGAAACGAGATCGCCTTGGACATCGGCAGCGTTCAGGAGATCTTCGATAAGATCGCGGTAAGTCGTTTTTAAAGTAGATGCGGACAAGTCTTTCATCTCGCATTTCGTATCTCTAATTTCCTATGTGCCTGCAAATTGCTTCTTTTTTTTTGTTTTTTTTTGTTTTTTGTTTTGTTTTGTTTTTTGTTTTGATTCGACGACTAGCCGATTAGTATAGAAACCTCGCGATTCTTTAATATAGTTCAACTACTATCTATTTAATCACGAATGTTGATAGTAATCGAACGAGTCGTTTAGTTTCTTCTATAACTGGAAAGGCTACGTATTACGAAGCACACTATCGCCGAGTTTTATTTTATATCATTTTATCGTACATAGTATTAAATCACGTTTATATAAACTCGCGCGTGCGCCCCCCCCCCCACACACACACACACATACACACAAAACCCAACTAATCCTCATCGAATACTTTAAAAAATAATAGCGAATTCATTTTTAATGTATTACATATGCATTTAAATTCAGATAAGTTGTGTAAGTTAATATAAAAAAAAAAAAAAAAAAAAAAAACTCTTGAAGAGTCGGTGTAAATGTAATTTTTAGTAATTGACGTGTAATTGATTTTTAGCAGAATCCAATTCATTCTTAATATATTATAAATTTCTATAAGTATATTATTTTCTAATTTTATAAACTTTATTCTGTTATAGATATTTGAATAAATTCTAAAAACTGAGAATGAAATAAATTTTTTCTTATTAAATTATATTTTTCTGATTAATATTGACCAAGTTCATAATATTTTTATAATATTAATTAAACAGGTTTTCTATTCCAATTATTGTAATTTGTTTAACGCTTTTCAATAATTATAAGTTACAGAATATAGAAATCATTAAATCCAATGGAAGTTTCTTCTTGATACAAATATACGTATTAAAGTTATTTCCAATCATTCTTAATTAATTGCACACGTGTATAAATAAATAATTTACATGTTTTATTTTATGTGAATATGTGTGATTAAAATAATTTTATACATGTTAGAAGAAAAGGAAAAAATATACGAAAATATTTTATGCCTGAAAGCCTTGGATTTCTAAATTATTCGAATTTTTTTTTTTTTTTTTATATATTTCATGCTACATGCCTGTGAATTAAGATTAACGTACTGTAAAATTAAATATTCTTGTTATTTCCTATATTATCGACATATGTAATAAATTTCTATGCGTTTCGTAAACTTGGTTTCATTGATTATTGTTTACGAAAATTACTATCCTAACATCGATTTCAACAATATTCGTTTTGATTTATTTTTTCAAAATATATGTTACATTGTCATTCTCATTACACGTTTAAACTTCCAATTTATTATAAAACATATTTCCATGTTTTGAGACAAGTGGATAATGTTACCGAGAAGGTAAAAAAATGCAATTAGTAAATAAATGGTGGATAAAATGGAATTTAAAATGAACGTCGACAAAATGTAGTTTAAACAATTTATCGAATGTGAATTTTGGTGATGAAGAATTATAAAGGTCGTATACATGTCGTATTACTCAAACTAACGAAGATAATAAAATGAGGACACACGCGTTATTGTATAAAATAAAAATTCTCACATTTCAAAACAATATAGTAAATATTAAAAATTGTAACAGAAAATAATTAATAGTTTATACGAGGCAGGTCTCTCGTGACTGTGTCTAACTTTTTTTTTTTTTCAATTCCATTTTCATTCGATTCAATCAGTTCCATGTTCATTAAAATCCCCCATGTTCCCAACTCTACTAACGATCCCCCAAACTTACAGGAGTGCGGAACTTGCAACGAGCCCTTGAAGTACGGTAGCCTCGCGGTATCAGCGAGTAAACTTGGACTTGTCTATCACCCCACATGCTTCAGATGTTCGCAATGCGAGGAGTTGCTGGTCGACCTTGCGTACTGTATGCACGACGATGCACTTTACTGCGAGAGGCACTACGCCGAGCAATTGAAGCCCAGGTGCGCAGCTTGCGACGAAGTGAGTCTTTCTTTGTTTTATTGGGGGATAATTATTAATTGCGAGTCGTCCCCTTCGATTTTCCGTAACAGCCGAGTATTTTGGAGGTTCGGTAGCACTTGCGCCGTTATTATTTCGATGCTATTGATAATAAGGGGAAGCCACGTTGTAGCGGACATTGCATTTGAATTGCAATGTATTTTTGATATACGTCGAGTGTTTTTTGTCGCGATCTAGCACGATCTTTTGATAAGAACAATTACTCGCTCATCGAAAATTTACTATTCCTTTATTATTATTATTATTATTATTATTATTATTATTATTATTATTATTATTATTATTATTATTATTATTATTTATTTATTTTTTTTTATATATAAAAATTGATAATCGATAAGTTAGTTAACCTGTAAATAGTTTCTACACAAGTATTATAAATACTGTGTAGTCAATAGAGTTGTAAGTTAATTAGTAATATGAAACGTATAGCATGTAATATATTAAAAGATCGACATTCATCTCAATTCGGCAGATTCACTTAAAGTAGTTAATTACAGTACTTGTACGTGATATTTTTTATTCGTTAAATTTACAACTACGAGTGCTTTAAATTGTATATAAAATCGCTGCATTTTTGGTAATCGAATTTTCATTACTTATACTGGATATTAAATATATTAAATTACAAAAAAATCAATAAGTAAATACGGAAGTATTGAATAATCATTCATTACTTAATATTATAGATATTTCTATGAGAATACCAATATATTACTCCTAAAGTTTTAATAAAATTCAGAAAAGGAAGATTATTTTAATACTTATTCTGCTATTATTGCTATTACTATTAATTTAAAATAATATAACAAAGTTCTTTTCCTACTAGAAAATGTCTTGAATTAAAAAAGATTGAATTTTTTGTTTGTTTTGTTTTATTTTCTATCTTATCGACGTACAGTATATGTCGGGTAGTATGAACTCTAAAATATTAAATACTGGTTATGCTCTATTTTATCGACTGCGCGAAGTGTAGATTACTACGAAATTCGTTACCACGTCTCATACTATTACGCAGATTTTTTTAACCTATAGCTAATAAGTGTCGTGAAATTGGCAAATTACTGAATATTAAATTAACTTCTTAATTAAATTTAATATGTAATTTGATATCGGGCTTTAATTAATTTTGTTTTTGCAACTTTACTTTCCAACGTCTATATTTAAATTCATATTTGGCATGACAGTTATTGAACATATATCAATCGCCCATATATGATTAAGTTACAAAAACTTTATAGCACAATAAAGTAAAACGATTTATTATCGATCCTTGAAATGTTTGACCACATGTAACTCTGAAGTAAAATTGTTTCACTTCATGTTCAATAATAATATTCTCATTTCTATATTTAAATCTATGCTTCCAAATTATTATTACAATTTTTCGTTGAACATATCGAGTTAATTACTACGTCCATTTCAAAAATTTTGTATATTATTTTCAACTACTTTTATAAATAAATCCAAAAGATTATAATTTTTCAAATGGGTATTTTTAAGTTTTTTTATTCTGAAAAATTAAATTAAAAAAAAAGAAAAAAAGATGAAGTTTAAATTAATCTTTGTATATCTAATGTAGGCTTATCAATAAATAAAATTATATTTGTAATCAATAAATATAGGTTGATTTATACATTGATTTACATATTTATTTAATATTGTATATTAACTTTTGAATTTAGAGAATGAATCGAATAAAGATAAAGTAACAAGTACATATCAGTAAATATAAATATAATTTCACTGATAACTTTTTTAGTATTTTTTTCATGATTAGTTTAAGTGTTTGTTTAGAATATTCGAAAAGTTGAATAATACTATATTAAATTAGTTATAAGTGTGTAAGAAAGAAATCAATTGTACATTAATGAAATCGAAGTCGAAGTATATGGACAAATGTCTATAATACAAAGATGAATTAAAGGAAATAATAATCTTGTAGAGTAAACGTAAAATATAACAATTTCAATGAAATATGACTGGATTTACTATTGGATTTTTCCGATGTTTTTAGTACATCAGATAGTTGAGATATAGCAAGGAAATACATCAATGTTGGCAATTTTTGTTAAAATGATAGTGGCTGATAGTGTCTTCGTTCTTTCACTTTCACTCGTGTCGTTTCTTCGTTTACTTTCTTCGAGCTTTCATTCGTATAGTTTCACCTTTCTTGGGCGCGGTACTAAATGCTATTGCACTTAATTTAGATGACTAGAAACAGTTAATCGATAACTAATAATTATTTTAAAAAGTAAAAGTTATTTTTTATGTCAAGGACTACAGTGCATAGTGTATATATTTATTCGTTTAAATGTAGGAAAACAAATTTCCTTAAAGTTTTAAAATTGCCAAAAGTATTTTTTTGTTCGTGTTACATCTATTAGGAAATCAAATTATATTAATGATTCAATAATTTCTTAGTATTCCGATGTTTTAATTACGTGAATCTTGTCAGTTAGCTAGGAACTACGAAATCTTTCTTAAGAAAATAAAATACAAAGGTATGTCGTCAATAGTAAAGAAATTGTTACCTTAAAAGCAAAGACGAGAATGATCAATCATTATTTGCAATGAAACGAGATTATTTTGTTTAGATCTAGTAGCTACTATTATTCATGAATACAGAGAATCGAATAGCTTACGTTATGAGTATTAAAATCTTTATGTAATATCTGTGCACAAGATTAAAAGTCATTTAATCTAGAGTGAATAAAGTTATCCAAGGCTTATGAGATTTCTATACCTGTATGTTGTATTTTATGGAGAAGGATTATTAAAAAATCACTTGATAACATAACCCCATGAAGGTATATAGTTAAAAATTGCTTATAAATAAATGTAAATATACAAAACTCTTTGCTATTATTATTGTTTTTATTGTTTTTTCTCAATACCTTATATTATTGAAAGTCAGTTATTCTTTCATTTTTAGTCAATCTTTTTCTTGAAAAGTTTCGAAGTATATAATAGACTTACACTTTATAAAAAAATATTATAAATATATTCTAAATAGAGAAGTTTCGAGCATAATTTTAAATTCCATTAAAACATACTCATTATGTAGAACTCATTTATTTTTATTTTATTTTCTGGTTATTTTCTATCACTATAAAGTAATTAAATTATTTGACAAAGCTGTATGATTAATATTTAATAAATATATATATATACGTATTTTTATTAATTTCATATTCAAGTAGATAATAACTGTACAAAAAGAGTTGGGGAGACCTTATTTTCTTTTCAGTTTATTTTTTCTCAGTTTTCTTTGACATACAAGCTTCTAGGAAAATTATTCGAACTTATTATTTTCAAAATTTGTTTATAATCATAATTCATACCAATTCATCCATACCAATACGATCAAAGTAATTTTTACAACATTGCCCGTAATGTCTTGACGAATAGCCATATCGAGTAGAAGTAGATATCAGACCGTTATATTTTGATTTTTTATTCTTTCTTAAAATAGCTATGTATGAAGTATTTTTAAATCGATGAGTGAATACATTAGTTTTTAAAGATGTCGATAAAATAGTTGTGTAAGGTTACTTAAGGTCTATTTTGAATTGGGGATATCCAGTCAGTCATTCCCGCAACATATTCGAATCTTTCATTTGTGCATACACCTCGTCTGGGTTAATACAGTTTTTTATTATTTATTTATTGATTATTCATCGATAACGTTGTAAAATAAAAATATACCAGAATATATTGAAATTTATACTGCAGACGTATGAGGAATATTTTCTTCAATGAAATGCTCGGATTTTAGCTTTTCGGCATTTATGGATGAAATAGTTACCAATAAATATTTGCAAATAACCGTCATCGTTGCAAAAAACTACGCAGATAATTTACAGATATCTATTCATATTAAAATGTATTACTTGTAAGAAAATTATTATATTTGTCTGTGTTGACGAAAGAAAACTTGATTTCAAGGCTTTTTTATAACTTACATAGGATAACAAATCGTGCAAATAAAGTTATAATACGAGCAAATATATAATTGTACTGATTATTTTTATAACATTACCTTTACAATTAAATTTTGCAAACAGTTACTTTATAATAATATTTTATTGACAAATTATAGTTACTAATGCATAATTAATTTAGATTTAGTACATACCGTAAGTGATACTCGTAAAGTAAGTTTAAGCTTGTACTCATCAGAGTATAGAGGCAAATAATATTGAAAATAATTTCAATTAATTAGAATCAGAGAAATAAATCAAATCTCTTATAACTTCAGTATTTTGAAACGAAATTTTATCCTTCAGGCGGTCGAAGAGAACAAATTCGATAAAAAGAAAAAAAAAGCCGATTATTTATCGCACAAATGCATCTAATTCATCGGCTAAAAATAGTAATCCTACAAAGCAAAATGTCATTAGCAAATAACGAGTATTATTTAAGAATATGAAATTTCTATTTAATCTCTATCGTGTTTTCAAATTGTCCTGAAAATTATAAAATTGCGCGTGTAAAATCGATACTCATTAGATGCTATTTTACAGAAAAGTCGGGAAATGTGACTCTACTGGCAATCATTAGACAATACTGCAAATTCATTGTTCATTCATTCTTCAATACTTATTTTTCAACATGAAATATAGCGACAAGTGATCGAGTCATTAAAAATACAGCGTCTCATAATCATTTCTTACACGAACGAAAAGGCGAATACAAGAAGCACGGGTATCGTTGAACGACCTTAAGTTCTAACGCATAACGTCTAGGACCGAGTGCGGTACTCTCTTGTCCCCGGTCCACTCTTGTCGGCATTTATACAAAAGTCCTATCCCGATGACGTAATTTTTTCTCACGTAGCTACGCTTCTCTCTTTCGCTCTTTTTTGAGTCAGACGACATTGTCTATTTTTGGAGCGGCAGCGATTTTGGCGCTTGGGCGGTGATGTTCTCCTTTTCTCTCTTGCTTTTCTGTTATCGCGATCTGGCCTTCTGCAAATCGGTACCACATCCAATGAACGCAGATTCCATCGACTTGTTTATGTTTCAAGGCTACGTGCTACGATAATATCTATTATTATTATGTAGATGGGCGTTCCAGAAGGGGGAAGGTCATAGGACCTTCTATGCTATTATTTCTTCGTGTATTCGCCTAACATTAAAAATATTTTCGGAATTTATTTCGAAGTTTATTGGTGATTAGGGTTAAGTGGGTATCGGGAAATTAATAAGGAATAAGGAATATTTAAGCTCATGTCAATTAATTATGCAAATGTCAATTAAGCTTTACGAATGGTGACGCGAATGGCAATAAACTTTTCACTTTCACCGCTGAGAATTTGATCTAAGGAAACTTGTATGGTAAATTATAACTTGTTATAATTTTCTTAACTTGAAGCTATTCTTCGCTGTTATACCTACAAACTTGATAATTCCCTATGAATAATAATTATCTAATTTAATTATGTATTTTCTTAAGAATTAAGTGTGCCTCATTTTCAATGCATATAATATTGTAAATTGCATTCTGTGTGCATTATATATCACTAATCGTGTGATACGTGCTCCGCTGATATATTTAATAAGCACAGATCATTAGATATGAATGTATAAAAATTGAATGATTGGTTGGTTTGAAGTATCGACGGTTATTGTATGCCAACGCACGTGACACCGCATATTATATATAACAGCGTGACATTAATCTCGGTCACTCAATTATCGGATATTATACATAGTGTACTTGAAAAAGTGAAAAACATGTCTACTTTTAAAATTGAGCTTAGCATACGTTATTACCTTAGGATATTACATTCATTTTTCTTCCAAAACAAAGCAATAAATTTACGTTAGCAATTCTAGCATTTTAAAAGCTTGCGCTTAACGTACACTAAAAGATTACTTACTACATACGAATTTTTTTCTCATTTTTTATTATCACGAATAAAAATGCTCGGAATTGAGAGACGAGCCGAAATTTGTGCAATTATTTCCAGTTTGTGTTTTTCATTACGCAGATGCAATTATATTGAAGAAAAAAATAACTGTCAAAGACTTTGCAAATGCCTGAAGAATGGAAATATGTGAATCTATCGAATGAACGATCATATTGAGTAATTAAATTTTCTAATATATATAAGTATCACATAGTAATACTATATAGTATATAGTATTGTTATTATTATTAACAATAATACAATATACCAAAGTATCGAACATGTTATTTAAATGTTATATCGATAACGGATAAAATTCTTAATATTTTAGTCGAAATATATTTTCTCGATTCGACGATAGGAGCCAGAGTTCTTGCATCCTTTATTTTCTAATTTTGGAAATAAACGATGGGCCAGTACGTTGCCATTATCCTTTTGAAACAATGTTTCGGAGCATCGATCATTACCCTCAGTGGCCCAACACCATTTGAGATAACTATTGCAATCTAAAATTCCATTAAGCACCTTGAAAACGCGTCTTAAACAAAAAAAAAAACTCTGAATAATAAAGTAGCCAGGAATCGCATCAAAGCTCTCCCGGTCCAATCGACGTGAGTCAATGAACGCCTACGATTGTGTCGTCTACGAGTCTCAATTTCGCAACTGCGTTTCCGTGTGCGCATTAGCAAGAGAGATAGATAGAGTACGAGTGCATGGGTGCGTGCGTATACGTGGACGAGTAAGCGAAAGAAAAATGAAGACGAACAGAGAGATCGAGCGCCTTGAGGACGACTTAGTGCGGATGTGGCAAAGATGAATGGATCAATTTAGATCGACCGGTGGTCCAATCAGCAAAGAAAATAAGTGGGCGAAAGCTACGGCCATGTGATACTGAGCAAGGTCATACATTGATTTCTCATAGCTTCCGTTAATTTCTTCTTAAAAATGGGCTTTCTTGACAAGTGGATAATGACAAATTAGCTATTATTAATGAATGATTATTTAACTGAATTTCAAGGTAGATTTCACTTTACGTGGTATTTAAAGTAGTGAATAGTTACGTAAATTGTAGAGAGAAACGTAGAGATTTCATTATGCGATAATTTATTTATATAGATTTTTTTAAAAATCACTGAATTTATATATATATATATATATATATAACAGTTACTTATTTAAAAATAATCATATTTTGAATTTCTAAATCATTTTGCCCGACATAATTATGTCTGCACATTATAATTTGAAATTAATTCACCATAAATCAGCCACTGGTGTATAATTATTTCATAAATAATTTCACATTGTATTATTAGCTTGCTAAACTGATAGCGATTATATATTTAGAGTGAGACATAATGGTGGATTAAGAGTGTAGGAATAATATTAGATTTTATTTTTATGCGCGCAGGTTGGATATAAAGATTATTAAAGGATCATTAAATTCTTCGCATTTCAGACTAATTTTTGTAAAAAAAAAAAGAAAAAAAGACGTCAATATAAAATTATAAAGAAAATTTTATTAAGCTCAAATTAGAGAATGTTTTGTATTTTAAAAAATTAATGAGCAAATAAAAATTTGTCATTTAAATTCATTAGCCAGAGTGATTAGCGAAGATGATTAAATAGATTAATAATGACTTGGCGTTTGAATTCATTTCTTAAACTAAATATACTTCAAAAAGCTTTAAATTTGAATTCGTAAAATGAAAAAACAAAATGAATGAAATGACAATTATATTAATTAGATATTGCTTTTTTCCTATGTAAATCGCGTCTTGTTGGTCATTCATTCGTATTTAAATAACAATATTTACACGGATTTCGTGTCCGACCAAATGGATGCATAAATGCATGCAATAGATAATGCGCACGTGTATCCACGTACACATATGCACGCACACACAAATATAATGCACAAAATGTTCCTGCAAAGAAAAATGTAAAAAAACAACAACAAAAGAACTTTTATTATTTCAATTATGATAGTTGCAAAGGGACTCGAAATTAAAAAAAAAAAGTATGAATATTAAATGACTTTAATTTCCAATATAAATTTTTTCGAATGATCATTATTTACGTAATTGTAATAAATTAAATACTTCAGATATTCTGATAAAAGTTTCTATTTCTGCAAATCTTGCATTCTACCTTCTTTCTCACGTTCGAATCTCACTCGATATAATCAATATTCAGGCCCGATGAATTTTGCATTCTCATTCGTTTTTTATTTAACGTGTCTGCGCATATTTCCTTTAACGAAGAGAATCTTTGGAATCACATTGGGATCCAAGGGTTGCGAGCATCAACCGTGCCCTTTGCATTTTGATTGGGTCTTTGCTCTTGACCACCACCTGTTACCAGAAAAACAATTTGCTTCAATGAGCGATTGCATAAGGGTTGGATTATTCTGCAGATTTATTTGTCATCGATTGGCATTTGAAAATAGAAAGTAATTAATTAATAGGTTTATACGTAATGGAGAAACTAACTCCGAAATATTCCTTTAACATGGATTTAATTAACATGACTCTACTAGCTATACAATGATTGTGCGCGAAATATAAAATAATTAATGATTATATTTGAATGTGAAATATTGTGATTATTTTGCTGTTTATGATAATTGTAATTTTTGATTTTTTGATTAATGAAGCGGGAGAAAAGAAAAGTAAAGAATGAACAATTTTTGAGGAATGTATTTTTAGGAAGAAAATTTTTCTCCTGCAACGTAACATAATTTATTTCAATGATCCTAGTCTTATTGGGAAATGGATCGTTCGTTAAAAATACTGAATATGTGAATATTCGAATTTATGATGTGGCTCAAGATGCCTACGGTTATCATTGTTTACCAATTTATAATATTTATTGAAATGATAATGTTCAGACGAACCTGTGAACAGCGATAATATAGGAGTCTAATTTTTTTTCTTTTCACGAATTTTTTTCTTCTCACGACTTATGATTCGGGAACGGAAGGAAAAGAGGCAAAAGCATTGCCAATACATAATGTGGATAAAAAGAATCTTTAAAACGTTAGCTCGACGGCCAATTATTAATGAAATGGAAGTATGACAATGTGAACGTAAATTAAAAGGAACCATAAATGCCCAATCAATGTAATATTCAATTTGAAGAAAAGTCGACAACTACATCCCATTGCGCAACACAGTCAAATAATAATTGTATTCATCATATCGAGTGGCACTTGGAAAAATGATTGCTGACAGGGTAAATAATTTTCTCGACTTCCCAATACAAGAATTTGAAGTTATCTATTTGAAAGTAGGCCAGACACACGCATCCTTCTATCTCTTTATTCGTGCAATAATTTGAATTACATCCTTAACGCCAAGATGATGTTGTAGTTTTTCACCAACGTCACAATTTGTATTTCTAGTCGATATTACGCGATAGGTGTGGAGTAATACGAGAGACGTGTAAGAAGTAGTCGTCGTCTACGTTGTCTTCGTTGTCTTGGTCGTCTTGATCGTCTTGGTCGTCTTGGTCATTCGCATTACTCCCTTCCTTAACACTTACGTCTTTCATTTTGTAATCGTCATCACCCTCTTCGTCATCATCGTCATCGACATCGTCGTCTTCCTCATCATCATCATCGTCGTCGTCGTCGTCATCGTCTTCATCATCTAGTTCAGCATTTAATTCTTCAAATTCATCATCACCGGCTTCATCGTCGTCGTCGTCGTCTTCGTCGTCGTCGTCGTCGTCTTCGTCTTCGTCGTCGTCGTTGTATTTATTTTTAGACGAGCTTTTATACACGCGGGCCGCGGATTCACGTATTAAAAGATAATTTTAACTTTTATGCGGGAATAGCAAATGCATTCCAATCCAATGTGGAAGAATACGAGGATGATGAGAAACAATTTTGAAGTATACTGTAAAAACAGCTTTTGGCTCGAAAACTTAGGAAACTTGAGATTTTTATAAATAAATCCGTAAATCAAGAGTTGACGAGGGAGCTTATGGTCGTTTAGGCAAATGCCGATTCTCATGGTTCACGAGCTTTTACGCAGACTTAAACCGACGTTTATCATTGTTGCTCGCGCTATGCGATGCTAAAAAGATGAATTTACGACGTTTTGCGGATTTGTGTACGCTATTACGCGGGACAGTTATGAGAACGTGACCGATATGATACGCTCATCACATTTGGCCGAAACTATTGAATTATGGCTCGACTTACAGTTTCATTAATGGCTATATATAGCCATAATAACATTGAGGCGGTCGCTGAAAATAAGCTCTCCTCCTCCTCCTCCTCCTCCTCACCCGTCCCACCGCCGCAACTCCGACCCACGCATATAAATCGAAGCGGTAATTAACAATGGCATTTTCAAGTTTAGCTCGAGCGACGATTAACAACAATAAGTTGATTCGGCCTCGATCATTTTTAATCGCCAATTAAGTAAACTAATTAGTCGAGCATCTGGTTGGAAGGTTCCGTGAGAGGGCCTTGCGTGCCCTCGATTGTTCTTTGTTATGCGAAGTTTAGCATCGGTTGCCGACAGGACCAGTCGACGGACATCTCAAATTACGCAAGCCGAGGATCGTCAAAGGGAACCGCCGATCTTCGCGTCATCCCCGGAATGCGAGACACTATGATACTCTCCGCAGCTCTCGCTGGTGTCGCTGCAAGGGCAGGTCAAAGGCACATGTCCCATAGAGTCTCTAGGACAGGGACATTGACGGCTTTGCACTCGGTGCGCGCGCTCGCGTTCTAAATCGGTCAGCCGAAAAGGGGTTTCGAGATCCGGTGGAGCTCTCCGACGTCTACGCACGCCGACCGTGGCCACGTTCGATCAGCGACCGAAATAAACGTCTCTGGCATTGTTCCGCTTTCCTCCAAAAGCACCAGCTGCCCGCGGCTTCTCACGCGAGCTCTAGTGGCGTGGGGTGGTGGGTGGTCGCGATTTTATAACGCAAGAGCACAGTCGTTGAGGAATTCTATGGGAAAGCCGTCGTCGGATGTTTGGATCTCTGGATCGCGGCCTTTCATCTATGCGCAAAACACGATTTCCATTTGCGCGTGCAAGCGTATTAATGGCCATTTTCACAGTCAACGCGCTTACTTCTTTCATTTTCGTGATTATAATTTATGTGGGGATGGGCGCAATAGGCATTACACTGTCAGGACTAATACACTCGTGGCTTTTCCTCATCGATTAAATTGCTCATATTTTCAATAGCAAATTTGAATTCAAATTCAAATTTCCTTTCTTGTATCATTCCATTCAATTTTGCATCTCAACGTAATTATATTCTTTGCTTCTTACCAAGTTTATTTTTGGATTATAAAGCATCAAGTAGAGCGACATTATTTTTTATTTCACTGTGGGTAATGAGAATTTTAAGGAATGCCTCACCTCCTTATGCCCGTTCGCTATTATGTAAACGTATATATATAATCGTTGCGTGTCACGTTAAATATTTTATTTGTGCGATGTCGATGTAATTGACATAAAATTCTTATACGTCAACTTTGTCATATCACTTTGTAAAATTTTTCTGATAATATATTTGAAATAATTATTTCAGTGTAATACTAAAATTCCTACTATAAATGGCAACGATAATCCATATATAATATAGAAAAAACTTCTGAAAGTTAATTTATGATTTAATTATCGATGATTTTTTGAAATATTAATCATATAAAAAAATACGTTAATTAGTTCATTTGTAAATTTATATATAAATATAAAGTATTTAAAAATTAATCTTATATTTATTATAATATTAATTTAAATTTATGCTACTGATCATAACAATAAATTAATTACATGGCTTCAAATTTCTTTATTAATTTATTAATTATTATATAGTAAAGTGTAGTTTTCTGATTAATTTTTATATTACGTTATTATTAAAAATATACTTATCTATTTATTTTTGCCATGATGAGCTATTAATACTATATACCTTTTAACCAAAAGCGATGAACGATTCTTATTTTTTTTTTTAGTTTCATCGGTCACATGTATCATCGCGTATCTATAATTTATAAAAAGAAAAAATAGAATTCATGAAATTAAGTATTTTTAATACATCAGCCTTATTTCTTTAAAAGTAAATAATCTTATTATTTACATTCTTAGTGGGGTAGTTTGTGCCAAAATTACAACGAAGCCAGTTTGTCGCCGCTAGTCCCTTATGAAAATATGAAGCATCTTTGTCTAACAAGAGTTTCTACGCAACGACTTTCTCCATAAGTGTTTATGAATTACATTTTATGTGTTTGAATTAATATGCGACACCGGGATATTGTGCAAAAATATTTAGAAATTTTTTATCATCTATTAAAAAGTTAGAATTTCAAATTAAGTTCAAAGAAGTTGAAATTAAAGAAACGATAAAAAATGTATTAACAAATTTATTCTAAAAAAAAATCCTTTAAAGATATTCAAATAGCATTGAGTAATTTCAATGACAATATTGTATCCATGTTTGAGTAAAGATGTTTTCTCAAATGCAAGGAAACACATTGTAATTATACTGAGCTGTTAAAAAGAAACCAAAACAAAAACAAAAACAAAACAAAAAAAACAAAAAAACAAAACAAAAAAAAACATTTCCCAAAATTAATACTACTTTTAAATTAAATTTAAATAGACTTTTAATATCTTTCATTTTTTATATTTTATTTCGTTAGTATTTTATTTGGATCGTGTTATTTTTGCTTTTGTAACAAATCACTCGAGTATGTTAGGTGAGTAAAAGTTATATGTAAAAAGTATAAATATACCGTGTTTTGTATATAAATATAGATGAATCATTTTTATATTTAATATGTAAAAAAATTTGTACAAGCCCTTTTTTCAATTTTTTCATCTCCATGATGATGTATTACAATATTTTGCATCGATCCATAAGAATAAAATCTTGAAATAATGGGTAATATTTATATATTATTTATAATATTGTATAATATATTTAAAAATCGTATTTATTATGCATTAACATGAATTTTTATTTATTAATTTTATTATCATTGTGTGCGTTTGTAATTAATTCAGAGGAAATAATGCTTTTATTTATATACTATATATTTATATATATTATTCTTATATAAAAAATTAGCGTCTCCTAAGTATAATAATCATGACGCTAAAATTTCTTTTACTAAATAATCAGTTTTCTTTATATAAATTTGTTTAAATATTTTGTTGATGAATTTGTATTATATATATATATATATATATATATGTTTTTTTCCGAGTAAATCAATTTGCGCTTACGCATTCAATAACATTTTTCTCTTTATTTTAAGTAAGTATTTTAATTTTGTACGTTTCCTTAAGTTTTGGCGATAATTTTAATTGCATATAAAAATGCTTGATTTATACATCGTAAATTTGTCTATTTCAAAATCAAGGTACAAGCAAGCATAATTGGCTTTTATGTTAACTTACGCATTTGTCTACTTCTCTCTCTCTGTATGTGTGTGTGTGTGTCTCTCTCTCTCTCTCTCTCTCTCTCTCTCTCTCTCTTTGTCTGTTTATCTCTCTATCTATTGGTCCATCTACCTATCTACCTTACTATCTATCTATCTATCTATCTATCTATCTATCTCTCTTATTCCAAATGATCAGGTCATTGGTGCTTACACTGTCTGCCACTGTTACTACTGCCAAGTGTAAGTCACGTTAATTGTCCCTAGCGAAATCATCGATCGCATCGCATTAAAACAGTAGTTGGCGTTCAATCTCTACCTCTATCTCTTTTTATGACTGTATACTTGATCCAGGGTAGATCTATCGAGCTACTTTTAGCCCCTCTCTTAATTTTTGCCCGTCAAAGCTCATGTGCATGTATGAGTCGCACTGTGGCGCGTCGCTCCTCATTACGCACACATTTGGCCAAGACCAGTATGCATAAACTCGTTCCACCGGATTAGCCACCACCGCTACGAAGAAGACAAGAAAATAAAGGTGTCGGCAGTAGTGGTGTATTATCCTGCCATTACAATGGCACAAGACGATCGATAATAACGAAAACCCATAATACTTATTGACAACGACAACGACAACGACGATCACGACGACGACGACGACGATCACCACCACGACCACGACGACAACGACGACAATTACCGAGGCACGTGCTACCGTAGTTGACGTGCACACGAGCATGTTTAATTTCGACAGTGGGTGCAGCTTTATGAAAATAACGCGTTTTTAGAGGAGAAGGAATTGTTAAAAATATTGTTGAATATATCAAATTGAAATTGATAGATTGGTGATTGCATCCCTGATTTCCTCGATTAATTAATAATTAAATAAATACCTGCATATAGAAACTGTCGTATAAAATTTCGGCGCGCGAGATTAGAAATTCATCGAATAAAGTGAGTAAATTAAATCTCATCTTCGATAAAAATAAACGAAGATTTGATAGTATAATTATATAAAAAAAAAAAAAAAAAAAAAAAAAAAAAAAAATAATAATAATAATAATAATAATAGCGGGATAATGTGTTTAATATAATAAAATAATAAAACTATGCAGTGTCGAAGAGTACTTGCTGACAATGTCATTTTCAGAAAGTCGTAATATTGTTGCACATAAAGACGCTGAGAATGAGAAAAATATCACCTGTTGTAATATCATCATACATATGAAAGTAATTAAGCAATAATTTTTAGCTTATAAAGTATTAAGAAAATCCTCCCTTGCTCCAAGTGCTAAAGCATTAAATATACTATGACAATAGCTAATTTTATTTTTAAAAAGTGAGATTATATATTTATATATAATCATGGGTTCACAACTTTCAGTATTGGTTGCCTCTATTGGCGGATTAGAACTGGTCGCTTGTCTGACACACGTGATTGTATGTGTACTAAAATTAACGGATCAGTCATCGAACTGCTCCATCAGATATTTTCATCCAAATGACAAACGTAATAATATTATTATTATCGACGAATTAAATTTAGAAAGTGATACGCAACAGGCAAGTAACAAGATCGAGCATATTATTATCGGGGACATCGAATCGGAACCACATGTTTCATATATTAGTTCACCACATGTTGATGGATATGTTAGAATTCCAACGCCAATACCCTTTGGTTTAGAGGATAATATTGCTGATCAAAAGTCGAGCTCAAATCCATCTTCGCTGATAGATTCCGGAAACGAGAATCCAACGACGCAAAAATTTAATGAAAATATATCGATGATAATTAGTAAGCGGCCCGACGACTCATCCTCCGATTTGTCGTCCTTGGAGGACGCGGAAAATTCCACTCACTTTGCCGACAAAAAGTTCGGGAAATGCTCAAAGATAGCGAAATTACGTCGAGACTCCTGCGATTGTTACGACGACGGCGAAATAGAAGATAATGATATACGGAAAAAGCATTATAGGCCCACGAAAATCTCACCCACTTTATTCGGTAGAAAGTCACAGAGATTAAAATCGAAAGCCCTCGAGCTGCGAAAATCGGCTGAGAATTTATCGATAACCAGAAGATCGAAGCGATACCGTGAGCCAGAGAGATGCAAATCTGATATCCAAATCGAGGTGCCCAGAAATTTACAACATGACGAATGGACGAACACCTCACCAACCAACAGCCATGCAAATCTTTCCAAATCCTCGAGTAAGAAGAGCATTTCCGTATTAATTCAAACGAGCTTTGACGATAATGAAGCGAAATCACCTAAAGGTAATAATTTCGAAAATTTGAATACCGATTATAACTGCCGATGCTGCGAAAATTATGATAATTCCAAGGTAAGATGTACCGCGCAAACTAATATATGCGATGAAAAATTTCAACCGTTAAAAATATCCCGCTTTGAAGAAGCATCGGAAGATGATTATCAACGGTTCGGAAGCGGCATTAACGAGAACGAATTAACATCAAGAAATACAATTGCACAATTGCACAAGCACAATGACGTCAAATCATCCGTTGATAGCGAATCATACGACGAGGAATACGTCGATGCTCCGGAAGCTTTGCCGCTTAGCCAGCAGCCCATTCAGTTCTCTGTTCCCGATGCCGGGGAGAATCAATCTTTTTGGGTAACTTCAAGATTCTTTTCAACAAACATACACAAACAATACTTTCATCAGCTAGTAGAATCATTCAGCGCCAAAGATTAATATGTTAACGAATTTGATCCGTTATTTATATTCATTTACGAGCAGTGCATTTGTAATACCCGTCATATTATTTCAGATATTTAATTATATATACATACATATATATATATATATATATATATATATATATATATATATATATATATATATATATACACAGATACGTTAATGCATACGTACATACGTACGTGTGAATATATACGTGAAAAATGTATGTATGTATTTTTTATACTCTCGTAGGTTTTCATACAACATAAATAATTATTTGCTTAAAAAATTTAAATAGAACGTTTGTCTTCAATGACTAGTTTATGGCTCAAATGACATCGGAAGAATAAATCTAAAGAAATATATGTTATCAAGTGCATTACTATTACCATGTAATTTATTTTATCCTCTAAATAATATATTTCACTAACAATGACTGATCATTATCCTGCAAATATATGTTGAAAATTCAATAACACATAATAATGTCGTCGTTCGTATTAAATTAAGTCTTATTGTAGTATTAAAATAATCAAACATTATATTTATAATTATGGAATTTATCGAAGATTTCTTGCCCATCGTGAGATTCGACATTTTTATACGTATGCATATGAATACGAATAATTTTTTGAAATCTAAACTTTCCAACGCATTTACTTCATTTCAGCTATTTAATATATCTGTATTAAGGCATTTTCGTGGAAGCTGTAGGGAAGAAATGTTCAATAGTAAAAAAATCATTGCAATATCTGACTATACAGTCATTTTATCTAATTATGAAATATCTCATAAATGAAATATTAATATGTATTTATTTGCCCATTATTTAACGAAAGTTTTATAAAGGACTATAAAAGTGACGACTGTATAGTAAAAAATGTAAATACACGTTGTCTAAACTCATTGTCTATCTCAGTTCTATTTAAATAATGCGAATTTCGTTTACCTTCAGCGTCAAAGAAACCAAAATAGGCTTTTTCGTTGAAATAGACGTAGCAATCGACCCATTTTCATACATCAATCACGCCAATCAAGTAACATGAACATATTCGTTTTAGCGTAAATTATTTCGTAAATATAATAAATACAGAAGTACAAATCCAATTTGTACACTTTACTTACTACTTCACTACTTTATTAGTACTCATATATTACTCAAATGCAGCGTATTTATTTTGAGATTTTGAATTGAGATATTTTGCAACTAAATAGTAAAGTATTCAAATAGTTTACTTTATATTTGCGTAGTTGGTTTCTCTTGAATGAGTTACTAAATCTACATTATATTTAAATTTAAATGCTTACATCAAAATTCCTAAAACTTAAAATTCCTTGGTCTCCAAATTTTTGTAGTCAAACATCGTAGTCATCGTAGTCATCGTAGTCATCGTAGTCATCGTAGTCATCGTAGTCATCGTAGTCATCGTAGTCATCGTAGTCATCGTAGTCATCGTAGTCATCGTAGTCATCGTAGTCATCGTAGTCATCGTAGTCATCGTAGTCATCGTAGTCATCGTAGTCATCGTAGTCATCGTAGTCATCGTAGTCATCATTATAATAGTCTGAATTTCGCTGAATTACGACTGCATTGAAATATTATATAATAGAAAAGCTGTTAGTCGCGAGGCAGTCACGCGTGTCCGAGCCCTCAAAAACTTTCCCATTGAGCAAGGGAAGCACACAAATATCTTTTCGATTTCTTTTTAGCTGAAGTGGTACCTCGCGCACGTTTGTTCGTCCCAGCGAATCTCGAGCCTAGGCTCAGCAAAAATGTATTTCACATATTCGCAGCATTGGTGCCGTGTGCCACGTGCGTGGGGTCTCCCAAAATATCAATTTCGCGCGCGCGACTATGCGTGATATTATATATTGCGTAGGCCGAGACAGTTACAGACGAAGCTCACGAGCAAATCGTAGATCATCCGGACGTCGACGTTTTTTGGCGCCGTCCCGATTTTTTCCATCAGTTCTTAGGGTTGCGATAGAACGATGAAAATGATCGATCATAAAGTACACCGACTGACGACTATCGACTCCGTTTTTCTAGACTGATGAAACGAGAGAAAAAGATTTTATCGGAGATCCTGAAATATTTTGATCGTTAATGTTTTCATTTATTTTATATCAATTGTAATATCGATATGCTCGTTCGCTTATTTATTCCTCTCTGTGACAATTAATTTGATTATTTCGATTTTATATATTTATTATATAGGAATGATGTATTTATTATATGGGAATTTCTTGCCACTTTTTATTAATTGCACAACTACAATAAGTATTATAATAGAAAAGTATATTAATTTCATATTCGGAATGGAGAAATAAATATACGATTGTGAAGTACACCCAAGGCTTTTAACAATTTAATTTTTTAACGATGTAATATTATAATAAACAATTATTATCATTGCTCAATAATAATAACGATAATTCTTATTTTGATAGGTAGGAATATAAAAATGTACTCGATAATATGATTAGCCTAAAAAACTCATTATGGATAATTATGATATTGGCACTATATTTATTGTATAATACATGAGATAGAAGCAATACGACCAATATTTATTTATAAATTACTTTTCTTTGGTGAAGTATTGCCTGTATGTATATCTTTATAATATTCAAATTATAACAAAGAATTTGACGTTGGAGCATATAAAAACATTCGTATGTTGTTCGTATATGTTATTGTAATCATTGAATAATTAATTTTGTTTATATGCCTTTTATGTAGTTAAGCTTCATCTTGTAACCTTCGTATTTAGGAAATTTGAGCGTAAATTTGAAGGAAAAATTAATTTTACTTTAAATACTTTAATATAAAAAATTTGATATCATTCCATTAATCATCAGATTTGTACATCATTTAAAAATCTTTTTTTATCTTTGAGATTTTTGAGATTACTTAAAAATAATATTAAAATAGATGGTGAATAAACAAACCACAAATTACTTTTCAGAAATGCAATTTTAAAACGAAGGCGTTATTTTACACAAATTAAAGAAATAACATAATGAACATAAAAGATGCTGATTGTCATTTTTCTTGAGACGTGGTTCCCAATAAACTTATTTTTCATTATAAAGTTATTGCAAATTTCTCTCACGAATATTGAAATTTTATTCTAATAATACAAAGCCTTTAAAATGCATAAATATAATTTTTATCGTCTCTTTATATTGGATGCATTAAATAGTTGGTTTCACGTTAATTTCACGATAGCTAAATGAATTAATCATTCTTCGTGATTAGAAACTTATTTGATCGAAGAGAAAATTGTACAAATTATATTTACGACACTGATTTTAAAACTATTAAGAGTCAGGATAGCAATAATTTTTCAATTTAGGATATTCTTTGCCAAAACGAAAGATTAACGAAATTAAGTAGTCCTTTTCTTAATCAAGCTGGAAAATTTTAATTTTAAATTAAAATAAATACGGGAAAATATTATTTACCCTGAGAATTATGGGCAAGTCAATTTAGTATTTACACAATATTAGTAATAAAAAAAGTTTATATAACAATATAAAACTTTAAATTTTCATATTATAACCAAAATTTTTTTTATTAAACATTGAAATTTCTATCTTACAGTGAATAGAAGAATGTAGTAGTAAATTTGTTAAGCGACTTTGTTTTTAAAAATTTTGTTGGAATTATTGATTAACAAAGAAGTAAAATAATTAACAAATTATACATTGTTTAATCTTTATAATTTTAATGAAATTTATTGTTAATCAAATTTTATTGTTAGACTGTTATATATATATATATATATATATATATATATATATATATATATATATATACATTATGTTTTATATAGATATATATATATATATATATCACGTAATTTTATTTATATAAAATTAAAAAATTTATAAATTTAAATTACATAGAGATTTTTGTATCTCATTACATACTTTCTGTTTATGTAAAAATATGGTATTATAATTCAAACAAGACTATTATGTAATGATAAAAGATTCGGAATTAATTATGATAATATTATAAACAAGTAAATAAATATTTGAAATAATTCTGAATTTTAGAAATATAAATTTGAAATTTTTATTTTTTGAATGAAATTAAAATATTTCATCGACAGATTGCTTTTTGGATACAATTCTGAACTACATAAGCATTTAAAAATAAAATTGTTTTTCAAAGCCAGAAAGGTATTTGTTTAAAACAAATTATTTCATACTTCCAATGGTCGTTTGAATTGCCATTACATCCTTGGCTCTTGATTTCTTGCACTTAAGCCAAGGTCAAATATTGTTTTTCATTTAACAATGACATCAACCTGAATTTTATCATTTACAAGCTTAATATCTTAAAAATTAGTATATTGAAATGTTACTTCTCAATATCACTTCAATATGCGTATTTATTAACTATAAACATGTGATGAAATAGTATTCGCTCGTGTAATGTACAGTTTCATCGGGAAGACAAATTTTAATTAAAAATGAATTGCAAGGCGGTTGAAAAAAAAAAAATCAATTAAAAAATTCATTTCGAAATATCGCAAGTAATGAAGAATTTAGCAATTTCTCAAGAAGATTGTGAAAGTACGCTAAAGGTACACAAGCGACAGACTCAATATAATCGAGTGTGATTTTGACAATAAATGTCAAATTTCTCAAGTTATTAGAACAATTAAGTATTCGACTATACATACGTCGGTGCTGCTTCTTTTTGGTCGCTAAAAATTATTGGTGATGCGTGGAACATTCCGACCCAATTACCTATACATCATCCATCCCTCTCTTCTCTTAAACCCTCGCGCTCGCTCTCACTATCTCCGTTTTCTTATGATTCTATTTCTCTCCGTTGCGACGTGGAACCCGTGGCGCGAAGGAGGGAACCACCTGCTTGGCACGACGTCAATTCCCGTAATTCTACGACGTGTTACTGCCGTCCGGCTGTTTCTTGCTATTGGCTCGCACTGAAAAAAAAAAAATCGCTATTAATTATCTATCGCTTCGGCTCTCATTATTCTTCACTTTTATTGGCTTTATCTAATGAGAAAATGGACGGAAAGATGGCTGAAGTCGAACCTGTGTTTGTTATTTTTACTTGAAGTGTTCCAAGGGTGGAATAACCTGTTGTTATTGAATCTGATGATAAAAGTTCAGATAAAAATAGAAAGAAGCTTGGATGTTTAGATAATGTCAGCTGATTTTATTGATAAATGCGACTCAAATATTATTTGTTACAATCAAAGAGTGATTACAACGATTGTGATAAAACTAAAGTTTAAGTTCTATCGATCACTCTAATTATTTCATTTCATCTAAAACTTATATTATTACGGTGATTTTTATCATTATATATCATATAATACATTAACATAGATTTTGCAAATAAATTTTAAGTGGATTAAATTAAAAATTCATTTACCATACATATTTAAATGCTTAAGGATGTAATAGTAATATTTATAATATTGATAATATTATCATATGTAAATATTCCAATGTATAGATATAATATTATAATCTAAAATATAGAATACGAATAATATAATTTATTGCACTTTCATCTGAAATTTCAAGTAAAACTTTTTTAACAGTAGGTAGCCGTGCTCATTGTTATGTTATTTTCAAGTTTAATGGACTGCCATACGTTAAAAAAAAACAATAATAATCAATAATAAAAATAATTCTCTATTTGTTAGTTAGTCTTTAGAATGAATTATTCAAAATAAGTATATTTAATAATAAACCACTTCATGCATTCTAAGTAAAATTTAGTCATTAATTATAAGTTATTTTTAGTTTATATTGTTTTTTATAGTTTTTATAGTCTTTATAGTTTTTTATTTATATGTTTATGGTTATATATATATATATATATATATATATATATGTAGGTAAATATAGCGTATGTTTAAAATAAAATAAAGAAATATATTTTGTAATATGAAGGGAATAGATATTTAAATTTCATTTTCGAGCTTTTAAAACAATCAGATGGTTCAATGGGATTATTTACATTAGAATTCTCAAGTTATGCAAACATTTATACTTATAAACGTTTATACATTTTCCTATATTATTAAGTGCTTTTGAAGATCATACATAAATTACGTGTACCATATTTGTTAATATATTAATTATTTTAATTTTACGGGATAATATTTTTTTTTAAATATTGAATATAATGAGAATATAATGTAGTTAATGCGTCATCAAAATATTTTATTTTGAGACCAAATCATTTCTTATATTCTTCTACACATTTAGAAACAATAAATATTCGTTCAAATTTTCTTGTAAATTTCATAAAGATTAATGAAAATTATAAATTTGTGTTTTGTAACATTGTTTATATGTTTATTATTAGAGATATTTATAATCGTATTTTTAAAATTTTTCTACTTTAATCTTGTTTATTTAGTTTTAGGTTTATTTCTATATCTCTTCTGTAGGTATTTATATCAATAAAAGAAAATATTTTTCGAATGAATAGAAAATAAGAACGAAATTAGCATTTTTATATTTTGTTTTATTTAAATAAACGCTCGAGGATTATTTCACACACTTAAGAGTATTTTTGTTACTTTGTAAAGAAGAAATTTTATGTTAGTTTTCATTTGGATTTCGACAGGATGTCTTTTCAAAACTGTAAAATTCACGTATTTATTATATTGGGTATTTTGTAATTGAATTTTAATGTTTGTAATTCGATGTATTTCTCATGTTGTATATAAAGGAAAAAAAGAGTATTTACTCGTATACATTTCAATTTTTCATTACCAGCTAACTATTTACAAATACTTAATGAGATAAAATAAATTTTAATATCAATAAATATATATTTTTTTAACAAGTAAATTTTCATAGTAATTCTAAACTAATAATAACAATAGATATGACAATAACAATAGATAGGTGTTTGGTGCTTTCAACTGAAATTATTGCAAAATACATACGAGATTGTTTAAATTAGTGGTTATTGTTTAAAGAATTAACACGTTAGGGATAGTTTAATATGTAGTAACTATCATTATCGAATTGAAAATATTACATCAAATATGGATCATAAAATATTCCATTGATTTCTATTGCTTATAAATTATAAATTATAAATTATAAATTATAGATAATTGTATAAAAAACATAATTTTGTCAACAAAATATATAATTAGAGTATCATTATTATTCACCAGAATACATACATTTATAGGGGAAAAAAAAGAAGAAAAAAAAAAGAAAAAAAAGAAAAAAAAAGAAATTAGCCTTACCTTTTTTTCTGAAATGTCCTATTAGTTATATTAGTTGACACATAATTCTACTTTTTGTAAGTAAAGTATTTTTTGTTGTCTAGAATCGTGAAATAATATTTATGCTAATAAAATTATTGTTCAATAGAGCATATTAAGTATTTTTAATTTAAATTTCAATATTATTTAATCAATTCTATGTTTAATGTAATAAAATATACACGCAAATATAAATAACGTACAATTTAATTTATTAATTAATTTAATTTTTTCTATTTCTATAATGGATGAAGAAAGGATGTTAAATATAATAGGCCAAGGAATACATCTATAATCTATTATTTTGTATTACATAGTATTACATTGTACTTACTAGTTCTTCATAAAGTACTCGTTCTACTTTTATATTATTAATTATTTATTAGAAATACTTAATTAATACAAAGAGAATTAATATATATTGTTTTCTTTTTTTAATTTTATGTTAATCCGCTTGATGTATTAACTTATTGATAATAATTAATAAAAAAAAATTCTTCTCTGTAACTTTAAGGGGCAGAATGCTTAATTAAACATACTTGATATCAACCCTGTCAAACGTGATGTGGGGAAAGAATGAATTTTTTTTCTTCAACGGCGGCTCCATTAGATCGTGTGTGCACAAGGCGACGGCAATTTCTTCAGAATAATAACCCCCCGTTAACGAATAATCTCATTTTATTTTCAAGCAGCACGAGCTCTATCGTATTGTCGATAGTTTCATAAGCCGTCTGACGAATGTCACAATTTCCACAATGCACACGTCGCTGCATCATTTACAAAAATATCGGTACCGAGAAGCGACCTGGCATTGACGCGTAAGTGCGAAACAATTCGAAAGAATTTGATGGAAAGCGACCGTGGGCGCCTGATTTCCTGCGGCGAGTTCATTACGATCGCTCTGTCGAGGGTCTTGCTGTATACGACCAAACTATTTTCAAAAATAACACTAGTCGGATGATCGAAAACGTGTGGGGTGTGTGGGACCGCGTGAGGTGCGCCTGCGGAAAAGTTATAGAAAAGTTGCACGCGACACCTCAGTCGAGCAACGAGAGAATGAGTCAGTGGGTGAAGGGGGGGGGGGGGGGGGGGGGGGGAGCGGCGGTTAGAAGCGCCGCAATGTCATTATTGGCGCCTTTTTCACGAATATGTTGCAAGGTTATGAAATTTTTCAGCCACTGCCGATGTCACACTGATTCCCGAAAAGACGAAGTTACGTTAATGTTTAATAGTCATGAAAGGCGACGTTGAGATTTTTACAATTTGCGTGTTCTATTAATCTATCTATTAATTAACCGACGTCTTATTTCAAGATATTCAGACTATATTATTTGCAGCTGGTTGTTTAAAATACGATAATAAATCAAACTTAACTAATGATTAATAATGTTTAAATAAAAATGTAATTAATGTTAAGTTTTAGTTATTTAACAACCACTTGATTAAATTTCATTTCGGCTGGGTTATTTTGACTATTTTAAAATAATGGGTCTCAGGAATAAAGAGTTGCTGTTTTCTGTAGATCAAGTGTGATTGCATTTGCTGTAAGTCCAAGGATGAATATGTTTTTTGTTTCTTATGCCAATAAATGTAGTGGCTGAATCGATTTGATGTTTTATAAAATGTTGCTCGGTTTCAACAATTTTACCACCAAGAAAGTTGAAAACAATAATTTTATCGAATAATTTTTTATTATCACTTGGAAATTTGCATATCTCTTCTTTTTCACAATTACGTCATTATTTATTTATGTTTGAATAATATCGATGATAGATGATTTTAAGACTCTATTATATTTCTCTATAATATTATTATTATATTTATGTAAATAGTGAAATAACTGAATACTAACATAATTTACACTGCTATTAGATCATGTAATTAAAAAGCTATAATTACGCAATGAAGAAGTATAGAAGTCCTGTACATTTGTACTCTCATTCTTAACAGATCGATGGAGTTTAGCGCGAATGATTATTTTATATACATATTTCAATGATTAGGAGCTTGAAAAATAAATTAAAGCTTAAAACGAAAATCCATTATAAATTACAGTAGTATAAAAGAATAGCTTAAAGATATCATAAATGGAAGTCGAAATTTGTTAGAGTTTAGTCAATAAACAAACAAACAAAAAAAAAAAAAAAAAAAAAAAAAAAAAAAAAAAAAAAAAAAAAGAATAAACAAAAGTAAACGAAAAACAAAAATTTATAAACATTTGGATAGATTGCGCACAAGAAAATGTCATTAATTGATGCAAATGAGAAAGAAAGGGAAATATGATAAGAATAATTGAGTGTGAGGGGGGGGGGTATGATCGAGAAAGAGAAAACAGACAAAGTTTCAGCGCGTGTGTTAACGTAGAAAAGTTGCACCCGGCACACTTGCATCTGTCGGTGGTGGAAAGTAGAAAAGAGAAGGGAGAGAAGCGGAGGACGATGAGAAAGAAGAAGAGAGGAACCATAGAGAGGAAGACCAGGAGTATCGTGGATTGAGAAGTGCAAAGAAGATGAGGAGAAATCGAGAGTGAGCGAGTTTCTGGAGTCGTGCGTCGGGACGCCGAAAATAGCGCCGCGATATGATGACGCCCAGGCCGGTCGGATCCTAGATTTCAGTCACTTCGCAAACTCGAAAGGGACACGAGCTCTCCCTTCCTCTTTCACACATTTTCTCTGAAGCGTCGGCTCCGAGCTTACCCTTTCTTTCTTTATATATATATATATCTTTGTCTCTTTTTCTCACTCCCTCTCTATCTCTGTTCCTCTCTGAATTGGAAGCGAACGAAGCCGACGAGAACTTTTTGTACAAGACAGTGCGATCGGCAAGGTAAAGGCCAGACGAGCGATTCAACCGTAGTCAGCGGCCAAGGGACGAAGAAGAGATAAACACGCTAAAGTTATGGCGGACAGAGATGGTGTAGTGTACACGACCACGGAGCGCAAGACGCGCAAAGTGAAGAAGACGACGAAGCGCAGGGAGAGCCACGATCA